>NW_010261359.1:0-6390 GCF_000690775.1 Eurypyga helias
TGCTAGCCGGAATTAAACCATGACACCAGAAAAACAGCCCAAGAGCAGATCACTGCTGGACACTTCAACAGCTGACATTTACTTGAAAAGGTGCTTTGGCCCCTGTAGTAAAATGTGTCATGAAAACACTACAACTTAACACAGAAAAGCAGAGTCACCTGTAGACAAGCGTTCCTGGCGTACTACATTAGACTGCAGTCAAGCCCTGGGGTTTGCTCCCTGCGTAACCCCTCTGTTCATCAGTTTCTCCATCTGTTCATAAGCAAGGGGCTCTTCTTTTTAAGAAAATCTGAAATCCAAGGTGAAAAGCAGTATCCAGATCTGGATATTGTTCACCTTCATCTTTTGAGTAAAACTGCAGTTGTACATAACCTCACTCCCTGCAACAACCAGGATGGCAAACCGCTTCCGTTCAGCTAAGTCTAGAACAAGCAAGACCCTGAACGCAAATAACACCCCATTAGTTCCTCTGGTCTCTTCCCACACCTAAATAACACCCCAAGTTATTACACATCCTTTGCCAAACTCCAGGGATGCGAGGGGAAAACACACCACTGTGGCTCCTGGGGCGCAAACCATGAAAGCGCCAAGTCAAACAGACCTCGAGAGTCTGGTACCAGTCTGAATTCTCAAGAGTCCATTCTCCAACTGAACAATTATGGGGCATGTTGGAGGTTAGAGAAATCACTGAGCTCAAGGACTCCCTGAAGTCTGCACAGGGATCAGAGGACAAGCAGCTAGGTATGTATTTAGGGTTCACGTGTAATTGTTTTCATATTGTGGTTCCGCTTGCTTTTTATAAAAGCCAAAAACTAACTCCACAAAAAACCTGCATGGGACTACACCAATCCTAAACCAATTGCAGTGAACGACAGCTGTGCCACAGCCAAACTCCCACCTGGCCACACAGTTCATCCCCATCCAGCTTTGAGGGTGCTCTTTCACTGTCTACATCCAGAGATTCCTGCTGCAAGCAAACGTCTGGCTCTACCAGCTCAGTGTTCTCCTGCTTTCCACTGGGCTGAACATACAAGGCCGAGGGATTCAGTTCCTGGAATCCCTAGAAACAAACAAAAAACTCAGTAGAGTCAAGAAAACCATGTTGTAACTACCACAAAGAATAAGAAGGATCCAGCAAACGTCTGAAAGGTTTTACGAAGAGGCACGCCACCCACAAGGTAGCTCGGAATTCTCGCAGAAATTTTAAGTCTTAGTATGAAAATCAACTCCCTTCCCCTTTCAGGAGCAAAATTACTCGGCATAAATGCCCCCTGCACCAGCTCACAACCTGAATAAACCAATTTAACTATCCTGTTCTGCACTCAACTGCCCCTGCCACTTTGAACAATCTCGTTAATTGCTCGGATGAATGAGGGGCCTCCTAAATTATGCCTAGGAAAACTTGCTGGAATTAACAACATGTAGCCAAGTAACTAACACAACCCTTAACCGCCTCCCAGTTCCACCTCAGTTTTCTCTTAAAGCAAGCTCCCACCACGGACTTTGACACCGTGGGATGCTGTCACAAAAGGGCAAGTTACGGAAAGCAGGGAATACCAGTTTTACTCTTCACAACTTGCTTCCAGCTCAAGATCTTCCCATTACAGGCACCCAATCCATCCTTTCCCTGCCCTTCCTTCCAGCAGCACCTGGGAAGGAAGGTTCTCTCCGCAGACATCGGCGCACCCCCCATCCCTCAAGACGCAGTGGAAGTAGATATCCTCCTTGGTGGACGTGTCACACAGGAAGAGATGCAAAATGCCGTTCACGTACTCATCCACGATGCCCACGAGCAGCTTGGAGACACACAGCTTCTTGAAGAGGAGGGTTGCTGCGTTGGACCACACACCCTGCAGAAGAAACAAGAGTAAACAGACCAACATCCTCCGCCTGAGACTTTCCCTTGTGGGTACTTGTCCAAAAGGTAATTAGCTAGGTCGGGCTAGGGGCAAAACTAGGAAAACCAGGCAGACAAGCTTCCCAGGCCTGAACTAAATCCAACTGCCCCAAAGCCTGCAATGCTGATTACACTGGCAACGGCCTTCCACCCTCAGTATCTGTTTTCGAACACGTTTTGATGGCATCCACCACGTATTTTATCACAACTGCCTAAACTACCGCTGTGGGTTTTGGTTTGTATGGTTTTAATTCCTGGAATCACGTGATTATAAACGTTAACAGCATCAGAAATTTTTAAGACGCTGCTAATGTAAACTGTGGGTTTTGAGGGTTAAAGAATCACAAGAAAGAATATTTAAAAAATATCTTTACCACACAGAAACAGCACCTCTGCTCACACGCTTTCCTTGGGAGACCGTATGTCTCAGGCTTCTTGACCAGCACACAGACACTTTCTGATGGCCTCTACAACCCTTTGGCTACGCTGACTGCACCAAACCAACTCACTTAAAGCTCCATCCCAGAAGAAATTCCTAAAACAGAGGGCTGGAGGTACCAAGGCTTCGGAAGGGCTCTGGAGAACTACAGGCAGAGTCTCTCTGTCTACCTTGCAGACAGAGAGACTTCCACAGTCATTTCTCTGCTGAACAGGGCAGAAATTCTGCTGAAAACATCAATGGGGCCTGAATTAATCCAAAGGTTTGCCCTTTTCGGAAGGTAAAGCCAACCTCTACTTGTGGCTCTTACATCAGGAAATGAGACTGCACACGAACCCATACCTCCACGGGTTTTACCCACGCCAAGGAACACGGGATGGCCTGAGCGGGGAGTTTCAAGTAGCACCACCTGCAATACAGAAGCAAGCCATCATTCCAGAAAAAACACATCAAAAACAGGCAGCAGAGCAGAACTTCCCCCTCTTCTGGGTTTTAAAAATCAGTTTAGGAATAAAGCAGCACATCAGATTTTGTACTTATAACTAAAACTCAACAGCAGCTTTGGCAAACACTCCATACGCAGAGAATGGGCACGGAAACAGCAGTAAGAATTGATTCCTGATGCCTTCCTTTGCCCAAGCTTCCTCCCATCAAATCCTCTCAGGATTAGAAAGTTATGGACAGCGCAGTGACTTTTGTGCCAAATAATGCCAGTGGCCAGACATGGATGGAAGCGAGAGGGGCAAGAAGCAAAAGGTACTGAACTGCAGAGGAGAACAAGCACCCCGGATGCTGCAAAGGCATCCCGCTCAGGCTGACGGCTGTTCAGGAGGCGTACATCCATTCTCGGAACCCAGGAAGGAGGAGTAGCGAGTTTACCCCAAAGTGACAGCAAGCAGCAAGAGGAAAGTCGGAGGAGTGAGGGCAGAAACAGGAAAGGATTTAGCCCAACGTCGCTGTGAGGGAGTAACGGACAGGGCTGACGAGCAAAGCGGCCCGAGCAATCAGCAAAACAGGTCTTAAACAATGTCCCCTCAGGCATGTAAGCAAGGAAACGGCTGCAAGGCACCATTATGGAATAAAAACCCAGATCCTTCCTTGGAAATCTGCATGCTGGGATGCCTTTCTGAAGAAACACAAGCCAGTCAGCCTCACCTCGATCCCTAGGAAGGCGATGGAACTACTAATCCTGGGAACCACTTCCAGGCACATGAAAGACAAGGCGACTGGAAGCAGCCGGCACGGATTCACCACGGGGAAGTCAGGCTTAACCAACCTGATGGCTTTCTACAGGGAAACAACTGGCTTAGCCGGAGAAGCTAAGGAAGTAGGAGCTGCATGGAGAACCAGCTGCAGATGCCAGGCCCAGAGAGGGCAGATCCGTAGTCCAGTTGTTGGAGGCCAGGAGCTAGCAGTGTAACCCAGCGGCCACTGCAAGGTCTAACACTGTTCAACACCTTCATCAACAATCTGTATTAAGGGGCAGAGCAAGTCTGCTGACGATACCAAACTGAGAGGAGCGGCTGAGGCACCAGAGGGTCATGCCGCCACCCCAGGGGACTGCAACAGGACAGGGAAACGTGCAGACAGGAACCCAAGTTCAACACAATCCTGTGCTTGGGGAGGAACATCATCAGGTGCCAGGACACGACGGGGACCGACCAGCTGGCAAGCAGCATTTTCACTCTGGGGTTACCAAGAACTGGTTGCCCGGAGTCTCCATCCGCGGAGACATTGAGAAGCCATCTTGCCATGGTCCCGTGCAGCCTGCTCTAGCCATCCCTCCTGAGCAGGGAGAGTGGACAGGATGACCAAAGGTCTCTTCCAACCTCAACCACTCAGTGATCCCATCACCCGTGTGTCACTTACTTGAGGAATCTCAGCAAAGACTTGCGGACGATTTCAAGGTTTCCGTAGTCTGGGTAGAACACCTCTACTTCCCGGTCGTTGATCACACGGTGGATGATAACGCGGTACCACCACTTCGAGTCCGTTACACAGCAAAGCTGTCCAGGCTGTACTGAAGACTCGGGCATGATGTAACGGTCAGAAACAAGTTTGTTTGAGTAACAGTGTCTGCAAAAGATCACAAGGAGAAACCGTGCTTGGCAGGATGCAGGAGATGAACAAAGAGAAAGGAACGGGGCATCAGAAGAATCCCGATTTCCCAAAGTCCCTGTGACACGTATTTTCAGGAGTTGTTTTAACAGATCCTTTACATCTCTGTTCTGTCACACTTGAACTGAAGTGACAAAAAAACCCCCGCCAAACCAAACTTGTCACATTTGGATTACGTTCCTGGGGTCCAACAAAAAGGTGAATGAATGAGGCTTAATCAAAGGCTAAATACAGTCATTCTAGTCATTAATTTTTAACATTACCTTGACACGTCAGTGCTTCTTACGAATCAGGTCCAGGAGTACTGGCTCACACACAGAGTATCTGCCTGCAGAGTCTGTTATCACACTTACATGTGCCTCACGGACATCAAGCACGCACTTTGGTGCACGATTAACAGCAACTGTAGCGCTGTCACTGCGGAACAGAATCCCAAACGCACAGTGTAACTGACCCAAACAAAGCCACCGACGGGGTTTCGCTTTCCAATATAGGCATGACAGAGGCTTTGCTTTTTCCTAAGTGTTGGAGGTGGGAGTAAAAGCCTTAACTGAGCACATCAGCAACAGCAGCACAGACAGTAGAGAGATGCAAAGGAATTCTGAAGTTCCCTTCCATAACCTTTCCAGACTTTTGAACTTCAGGACTGCCTAGGACAGCCAAATGACCGTGAGTTGCTATCAACCACACCTGCAAGTTAAAAGCGTCGTGAGGGTGTGTTTGAGTGCAGCTCTGCACCAAGGAACCCAGCAGTGACCGTAACCCAAGCTGGGTGCCCTGCTCCCTCAGTGCAAGCACACACGCAACGGGCGGTCGTACTGAACCGGTGGCACAGCATGTTCCCACCTCATCTCGATCATCATATCCCGCAGTTTATCAGACATTTCCTGGCTGCAGATGCGGATGTAGAACTGGCTAGGAGAGACGATGAGTTCCACAAAGACTCCCACCAAACAACCTCTCTCCAGTGGTGGTAAACTGCAAAGGCGTCTGTCCAGAACCACATCGGGGGGGATTTCTGGAGTCATTATCAGCTTGGCTAGTAGGGACTGCTCCAGATCTTGAGGCTACAAAGGGATAAGAGGAAGGTGGCACTCAGATGCTTTGTCACACACTGAAGACACACGACTGGCCTTCCCATGAAGGCAAAAAAAATAGTTCTGCCTTCCCAGGGACCTGTGAATTGCTGAGTATCAGAGAACACCAACAAATTTGGTATTAAAACTTTTCCTGTGATATAAGCATTTATTTCACACTCCCTTCCCTCCTTCCTTCTTTCTCCCCTCCAGTATAAGGAAGGGTGCAACAAAAATACCTTGCTCATATTCCTGCAAGGAACATAGGAGAGGAATCAGAAGGAACGTCACACATTTAGACAAAAGTATGGAACGGCCATTGCTAAAAACAGCACACCTAAACAAAAAACCCTCACCAAACACAACCCATCTGTTTGTTGGGTTTTACCCCAAAGATGCTATTTCTAGGTTCTGTGACCATGACAGAGCACGACTGAACCAGCAAAACTCTATGTGAGAGCAATTCCAGAGTGATGGAAGGCGCAAATACACCTCACTTTCACAGCAGAGCTATTTCCCCAGGATAAAACCTAACAAAAACATACAAATCCTCTTCTTTTTCTCTCTAGACCAATTTGCACATGAGTTGTTCGCACAGCTTACAATTCTGCGTTATTCTTTAACGGCTGAAAACTTCATTTCATTTGTGGATAGGAACCTTAAATCACGCGGCACCTACTTCTTGCCGCCTCCAGAGCTTGCTTTTGTGCCAAGAACAGCACTCCTCCAATGATCAGAACTCCAGATTCATTCGATTTTACTCATTGTGAATATGCTACAAGTTACAACTGCATTACACATAAGCCAAGGTGTGGGAGATTGGTCTTCCAGCACACACCTGTCGTGGTTTAACTCCAGCT
>NW_010261360.1:0-1244 GCF_000690775.1 Eurypyga helias
CAGTTTTTGGGGTTGACTGAGCCAGTTTTGGGGTTCAGCTGAGCTGATCTTTGGGGCTGACTGACCTAGTTTTGGGGCTCAGTGGAGCTGGTTTTGGGAATAACTGAGCAAGTTTTGGGGTCTGGCTGGGCTGGTTGAGGGACCCGACTGAGCCATTTTTTGGGCTCAGTTGAGCCAGTTCTGGGACCAAACTGAGCTGGTTTTAGGGCTCAGCTGGGCTGATTCTGGGGCTCAACTGAACCAGTTTTGGGGCCCTTCTGAGCTGGTTTTGGGGCTGACCGAACCAGTTTTGGGACTCAGATGAGCTGATTTTTGGGGCTTAGCTGAGCTAGTTTTGGGGGTTGACAGGGCTGGATTTTGGGGCCAACCCTGCCAGTTTTGGGACCCAGCTGAGCTGGTTTCGGTCCTTACTGAGCTGCTTTTTGGTCCCCAAGTGAGGCTGGTTTTGGGGCTGATTGAGGCGGTTTTTGGCATCTGACTGAGCGGGTTTTGGGGCTGATCGAGGCAGGTTTTGGCACCCAACCGAGCCGGTTTTGGGGCTGATTGAGGCGGGTTTTTGGCACCCAACTGAGCCGGTTTTGGGGCTGATTGAGGCGGGTTTTTGGCACCCAACTGAGCCGGTTTTGGGGCTGATTGAGGCGGGTTTTTGGCACCCAACTGAGCCGGTTTTGGGGCTGATTGAGGCAGGTTTTGGCACCCGACTGAGCCAGTTTTGGGGCTGATCGAGGTGGTTTTTGGCACCCGACTGAGCTGGTTTTGGGGCTGATCGAGGTGGTTTTGGGTCATAGGTGCAGCAATGTGCAGAGCTGGTGAGCCGGGCCACGAAGCCACTGGTGCTGGTGGGCAGCCAGGCCATGCTGCCGCCCACACCGGCCGAGGAGCTGCGGTGAGATGCTTCAGGGTTGGATTAACTGGTTTGGAGTCGGATTAACTGGTTTGGGGATGGATTAACTGGTTTGGGGACGGATTAACTGGTTTGGGGACGGATGAACCAGTCTGGGGATGGCGGTGCCGATTTGGGGGCTGCTGAGCTGGGTTTGGGGATGGATCAGACAATTTGAGGACAGATGAGCCAGTTTGGGGATGGATGAACTGGTTTGGGGGTGGATCAGCAAATCTTGGGACAGATGAGCCAGATCTCGGCCTGGCTGAGCGACTTTTCGGGCTCAGCTGAGCCAATTTTGGAGCCAAACCGAGCTTGTTTTGGGGCCAAACTGAACCAGTTTGGGTCTCCAACCAAGCTG
>NW_010261360.1:1381-1849 GCF_000690775.1 Eurypyga helias
AGTTTTGGGCTCCCACCGAAGCTGGTTTTGGGGCCAAACTGAGCTGGTTTTAGGGCCAAACCGAGCCAGTTTGGGTCTCCAACCAAACTGGTTTTGGGGCCAACCCAAGCCAGGTTGGGACCCTGAATGAGCTGGTTTTGGGGTCAAACCGAGCCAGTTTGGGTGTCCAACTGAGCTAGTTTGGGAGTCCAACCAAGCCGGTTTTGGGGCCAAACTGAGCTGCTTCGGAGACAAACCGAGCCATTTTCGGTGCGTGCTGACCCCCACCTACCCACAGCGCGGCGCTGGAGGCCCTGGGCATCCCCTGCTACCTGGGGGGTGCGGCACGGGGGCTTCTCCCCCCCGGCAGCCCCCTCCTCCTGCGCCAGAACCGTCGCGACGCCCTCCGTGATGCCGACCTGGTGCTGCTGGCAGGTACCGGGATGGGGATGGTGGGGAGGGGACCCCCGCCGTGTCCCCGTCCCCCCC
>NW_010261361.1:0-473 GCF_000690775.1 Eurypyga helias
CCATATTTTTACTCTTCCTACATATTTTCTATTTATTGTCATATTTTATAATTTTTATATTATCTATTTTCCCATTAATTCTGTATTTTCATCCTTACTATGTATTTTCTATGTATTTTCATATTTTATGATCTATTTCCCCATTAATTCCATATTTTTACCCTTCCTACATATTTTTGTTTTGTATTTCTATATTTCACATTTTTGTGGTTATTATAATTTTTCCTATTAATTCTACATTTTTCTGCTTATTCCGTACTCAGTGGGTGTATTTTCACACGACCCGTTTTCATGACCCGCCCTTGTACCAATATACATTATTATGACCCATATTACTCCCCCTTCCCGCCCCTCCCCCATCTCTACCCACGGCCAGGGGCACCGGGAAGTACCGGTTGGTCATCCCATGATGGGGCAAAAAAATGGGATTTAAGGCTCCGCTGGTGGCCAAGACCCTACAGCAGTTATAGGGG
>NW_010261361.1:553-1302 GCF_000690775.1 Eurypyga helias
GCACCGGGAAGTACCGGTTGGTCATCCCACGGTGGGGCAAAAAAATGGGATTTAAGGTTCCGCTGGTGGCCAAGACCCAGCAGCGATTAAAGGGGAACGAATCGGGGTCGTTAGAGCGCGGCCAGACGTCGTCGAAGGTGAAGCCCGCGGTGCCCACCCCTCGGCTTGACCCCCCTCCCACAAATCCAGTTTCCGAGCCCCCGGTACCTCGCCGGAAGCTTTACGGCAACGCGCCGCAGAGCTCCGTGCCGGCGCGAGGCTCCGCCCACCTTTAATCCGTGTGGATTTGCCCGCAGATTGGGAGAAGGAGAGTCGTTTGACCTCTTCCAAATGTAGACGTCTTCCACGGTCGGCCAAGAGCGCCCATTGGACGGCTGGGCAAGAGCACCCATTGGACGGTCGGCCAAGAGCGCTCATTGGAAAGTCAGCCAAGAGCTCCCATTGGAGGACAGATGGCCAAGAGCGCCCATTGGATGGTCACTGGAGGATGGTCGGCCAAGAGGGCCCACTGGAGGGTCGGCCAAGAGCGTCCATTGGAGGACAGATGACCAAGAGCATCAATTGGATGGATGGCCAAGAGCATCCATTGGACGGCTGGCCAAGAGTGCCCATTGGACGGTTGACCAAGCGCACTCATTGGAGGACAGATGGCCAAGAGCGCCCATTGGAGGACAGATGGCCAAGAGCGCCCATTGGATGACAGATGGCCAAAAGCACCCATTGGATGGTCGGGCAAGCGCGCCCATTGG
>NW_010261361.1:1358-1984 GCF_000690775.1 Eurypyga helias
CGCGAAGGCCGATCGTAGGACGGTCGGCCAAGAGCACCCATTGGAGGACAGATGGCCAAGAGCGCCCATTGGATGGTCGGCCAAGCACGCCCATTGGAGGACAGATGGCCAAGAGCACCCATTGGAGGACGGTCAGCCAAGAGCACCCATTGGACGGTCGGCCAAGAGCAAGAGGCACAGGGAAAGCGCGATTTGCCCGTCCTCGTTCGACGTCTACGTCTGGACGAGATGAGCTGCCCACCAAAAGTGCGTATTTTCCTCTATTTACCATAAAAGTTGCCCAAACCGGTTAAAATCCAACAGTTAACCACGCACCCATGAGAAGGAAACGCTGGACTCGCACCCGGGCGACGCAGACGGGGTGAACAGCCGCGTATCCCGGTGCCAACCTCTTCCCACCAACCAAAGGAGGAGCGTACGCCTCTCCGCGGTCGCTTGGCGTCGCCGCGTGCCGGAGTGGCAAGGCGGGAGGCGTCGGGCCACGGGCTGAGGTCGGGCAAAACACGTGTCACCTCCGTCGGCGTGGCAATGGCCGGAGCGTTCGATTGGGAAGGGGGAGAAGGAGTTTTGACGCCGTTTTTCCCGGGAGTGTTTCAATCCTGGTTTATCCCGCTGCTCCCACCCAC
>NW_010261362.1:0-1987 GCF_000690775.1 Eurypyga helias
ACTCTGCTGTTGTGAGACCCCATCTAGATTACTGTATCCATCTGTGGAACCCACAAAATAAGAAGGATATAGAATGGTTGGAGCGATTCCAGAGGAGAGCCATGAAGGTGCTCAGAGGCCTGGAGCACCTCTCCTGTGAAGAAAGACTGGGAGAGAATTGGACTTGTTCAGCCTCGAGAAGAGAAGGCTCCAGGAAGACCTTATTACAGCCTTCCAGTACCTGAAGGGGCTACAAGGAAGCTGGAGGGGACTTTTTACAAGGGCTTTTAGTGACAGGACAAGGGGTAACGGGTTTAAATTGAAAGTGGGGAGGTTTAGATTGGATATCAGGAAGAAATTCTTCCCAGAGAGAGTGGTTTTCTAATGGCAGCAGTACTTTTTGTTTCAAATTTTGACTACCATCCATTCTCTATAGAGTGATCAGTAGTCCGTTGAGCAACCTGATCTAGTGGAAGGTGTCCCGGCCCATGGCAGGGGGGTTGGAACTAGATGGTCGTTAAGGTCCCTTCCAACCCAAATCATTCTATGATTCTATGATTCCATCTTTCCATTTTATGTTTTAGCAGTTACTTTTATAATTTATATAAAACCTTGTACGCTGTTACTAACGTATCTTGATTTTTCACCTTGCTGCTCAATACTCAATCATTCTGGGGAAGAGGCTTCCTCCTTCATGCCTTTTCCTTCACCTTTCTTAATTCTCTTTTTCTTTTTTTTTTTATTTTGTCCTCAGATGACATTCAGCATGAATTTTAAAGGTGTTAGAAATAATCCTGTTTAGCCACTTGTTTATTTAATATAAAATCTTACTTTGCATCATAGAATAACTTTGTTGTTTTCTGCTTTTCCTAACAGTCCAATGAGAGAGTAATGCATACAAATCATTTTACTCTTAAAACTTTTGAATAAAACATGCTAACCTTGTCATACTAAGTGACAGACAGAAATGTCACCATTGTTTGCCTGGGACAAATAATCCATACACTTCATGTATAATTCATCTGATCTTTAAGAATGTTTAACAATATTGAATTTAGATAAATTTCAATAGTATGGTACATCAAACTCCCTTTATCCATTTACATGTGTACATCATCAATTTAAGTCTGTATCTATATCACTCTGCCTCTATGTTAACCCTGACAGGTTTGGAGGTTGCTCTTATTTTATAGCACATAGACACCAGCACTTTCCAAGCTGTATTATTCAGTATCTTCTTTGTGACCTTCTTGGTACTGTTCTGAACTCAGGAACCTACACTAAACCAAGGTTACACATCAGTCAGTGGCATTTGCTCTGGGGACACATATCTAGTAGTAGCTTGCCTCAGGGCAGTAGGATTCTGAAAAGGGATTGAAACAGTAGTCTAGATAAGATTTAAATCCTTCCTAAAATAAGATTCCAATCCTTCCCTAAAGCTTCCTCTCCATCAGACTTTTAAAAAGAACAGATCTGAAAACAAAGGGTCTTGAGTGGCAGGGAAAAGGGGAAATATTTTAAAATAAAATACACATGTGCACACACTCACATTCACACACACAAATCCTGTTGGCACTCCTCAACATCAAGAGTGAAAAGATGTGCGCTTGGTAGCTTTTAAGGTATCACTTTAGTGAAAGATACCCGTCCTGTATTGTTCATTTTGCATCAGCTCAGTAGAAACACTTAGAGGGATGTAATATAGCAGGACCAGGAACATAAGAGTTGATGCTGGACATTTCTAAAATGCAGTGATTTTTTTTAGATATGCAGCATGCTTTTGAGTAAAAATGCTTGCACAATGCAAATACCAAAGAAATGTTGATCTATCTGAAGTTTTTTATGTGATGACAGCCAGCAATCAGAAATAGGTTTTCTTTTCTTCTAGTGTTTAAGAAGCCTGCATAATAAATGCAGTAGATACTCTCAATCTAAAACTTGGGCACAGGCAGGGAGAGAGACTCGTGAGTGGGACAGAACCTATATTACCGTAAGCAGAGTTTTTCCC
>NW_010261362.1:2092-12661 GCF_000690775.1 Eurypyga helias
GGAAACCACGCAACAAAACACAAATCTCAAAAGAAGCAATGTCTGGTGTCTTCAGAGGTTTTTAGTGCTGTTTCCTGGGTGGAAAAAATATAGTCCAAATGAACGAATCCAAAGGGTTGTACCTCCAGGTACAGACCTTTGGACAATAGGGACTTGGTGTGTGAATGAAGTTCCTAGCTCTTACCACAAAACTTTTCAAAGTCCCATAAAGTATGTTGTATTCTACTAAAGGTCATTCTGCTTCTACTTGAAAGAAACAAAGAAGAACAAGACAAATAAAATGTTTTAATACAAATTTAATGTTATGGGGTTTCCCCCCCTACACACATACACAGAGTACTAGCTTTTTCTGGGCAAATTGACTTATTGTGTGACATTAATTTCATTCAGAAGTAGCCTTGCACAGGAAAATCTTCATACCTCTTCTGGCATGATGGTCTTCCAGAGTCCATAGCCAACTTTCCTGAAACAGTTTTCCAAAGTATTTGCTACCCCAGTACCAGAAGATGAGCAGTAACATGAAGGTTACAAGCATAACTGTGGGTGACAAAGAACTATCAATATTTACTATCATCCCCACAGGAAAAAAAAAAAAGGAAAAAATATTTAAACCATTCTTAAATTAATTTGTACTTTAGCAAACCAGTTAAGCAAGTCACACAATATTTTTAATAGAGTGAGAAAGGGAGAATAAGAATTATTCCCATACATCTCCTCTTCCCTGCACACTGCTTTTCTATCTTCTCTCCATGAATGAACACACCCACATTTGAAGCACAGCTGTAAGCTGTTCAACGATTTGTTAGACTTCTATTGTGACATATCTAAGAGTATCAAACAGTAAGGAGGGCAACGTGAACTAGAAATAAGGATCAAAGGCCTCAGAATTATCTGTATTCCTTAACATAATCTATGTAGTGGAATAATCCATCTTCGCTCCCGAAGACTTAGAGTATATAAAGATCAGCAAGATACTCCAATTATTTATGCTTCTTTCAAAAATTCGTTTTGATTTGCAGCCAGGATACAAGGAGTCAGGCAGCAATCCTAACACCTCTAAATTATGGTGATGGGATTTGCTGATCTATGCAATCTCAAAACAAGAAGGTGAAAGAGAATTTCTGCGTATAAAATTAGATGGTTCTGCAAGTCTGTTTAGGCCATCTCCAGGCATATAAACAGAGATTGGAGATGGATACTACTGTTTGTATAAAATCTGATATTGAGTGACTTTGAAATTCCACTTCCCCTAGTGTATCAAAGTCTGATTAGTGCATGGGGTACAAAACCATTTGTTTTATTCCAAACTTCTGTTATAAGAATAGTTATGGGATTAAATTAATATCTATAAGGGCCTTTAAAATCTTTAATTAAATCCTCTAAAAATTAAGTCCAGAGCAGCAATTAATTATTTCATTTGAGATCATCTTCCTTGTCTGAACATAAGCATACTAAATAATGAAACTCTAAGCTGAGCAAACTACTATACCTTCTCATTTAGTAGTCACATCAAAGTTAAAAGTTGTAGAAATAGTCAAAAAAGCAGAAAACATGGTGACAATTAAAAATTCTAAGGAAGATGTTCTTATACAGTAAAGAACTAATATACTAAACTTACTAAGAGAACTAAATTATACCATGTTATTACTTTCATTTTTTTATCTTACTTTCTATGTCTTACTTGTCTTTAACTAATCTGCTGGACTGATTTACTTTTGTCAATGGTAACATGCTTTTCCACAGCAGAACAATAGCCGATAACAAAGGTCAGTTCATTATAAAATGCTAACACCATTGTCAACATTTGTACTCAGCAGAGATGTTTTGGATGGGACAGATTTCCTTTATAAAGAAATCATATTCTGGTTCTCTGTCAGGAGAAATCTTAGTCATTCAACTGCTGTATTCATTCTCCATTGGATCTTTCCCCAAGCAATTTCGTAATGGTTGTAGGCATTATGAATAACAATGTGTTAATAAATGTTGATTGGAACCTCAAGGTATAATTATTGTCCCCTGAATTTAGAGTGAAAATCTTACATTACTTGCAGCTATGTTACCTTCAAAAATAGAAGTTCAAAATAGATTAAAATCTTTTTATTAATTTTAATGTGTTTGGTAATAAATCCTGACAACATGCTGTAATCACTGCATCCTTGAAAATTAGCTCTCCCAGTACCTGAAAATCATGTAAAATATTTACTTATGGAAACTTAGCCTCTATAATATTAATATAAGCAAACAAAAAATGTGTGGTTGAATCAAATTTAAGAATAGGAAGATACTAACTCAAATATCATTGAGTTTTCATTCTGGGTTTTTGTAGGTTATAAAGTGGAACTAAGCATTTCAGTTTTCTTCTGGAACTTTTTATAAAAACATCCAGTGCTGGCAAAACAAAGCTGAAACTGGAATACTTATTTTTCAAGTAATATAGTTAGCAGTATACACATTTACTGTGGAAGGAATATGTAAGGACATTATTTTTTCAGAAAAAAAAAAAATGTTGTTGTGAATTTTAAACTAAATAGCCTTGTGTTTCTCTAGGGATTATTATTCATAGTACTCCTGCACCTGTCCCATCTGCACTAGTACAGAACATAGGGCTATGTATATCCAGGTAGAAATGTACTTTCTTACCATGGGAGAAAGTAAAATAATGATAGTGCACTTTTTTTTTCTTTGCCTCATTCACATTACTCAGCAGTTTGTATGGGTAAAAGAACACATAGATCAGCAACAATTCCCTTCAAGAAATTAATGAGAAATGGACAAAGAGAAAGCAGAAATGTGTAATTGTTCTTCTGCAATCACCTTTTCAGATGGAAAAACTCAGTGACCGTAAAACTTATCCAGCATCTGAGGATCGACATGAACAACTAATCTGAGGAAAATCATCTTGTTCTCTCTTTCTCCTGTAGTTGCATTCCATATGGAAAATCATTGCGCTAGGCATCAATGAAAATGAGAGAAAGGAGCTGCAATTGGTACAGGCTGTAGCAAAGAGCTGGTTTGGGGGTGAGCCTTAAGTCCTGAGACTGACACTGAGATGGTGGGCTTTCAGCTAAGGTCATGGTTTGTGTCACAGGCAGCTTGGACAAGTGGGAAAATGCTACCACACTTTTCTGTGACCAACTGTTCAGATGTATAATTTTTTTTAAAAGTATAGGAATCTTCACTGAGAGGCAAATCCATTCTTGTTATTCACATGAATATTAATGTGTTTTCCTCTAAAGGTTCCCCAGTTTTTGAGCCTATTACCCAAAAAATTACATTTGGACATTCTTGACAAGATTTACTTTTCCATGTCAAGACACTATCAAAATATTAAAACTATTTTCTCAACATGGGAGGGGAACAGGTCAGGGAGAACTATCGCCCTCGACTAGGTGAAATGATAACTGAAAATTCCTCAATGCAGTTTTGTGATTCTCAGTCAGATTAATTTTTAATTCTTTAATTTTGTAAAGGGCAAATCTTAAAAGTATTTTTTCCATCTTCTACAATGCATAAAATTTCAAAATGTCATGATCATCGATCAAATAGCCATAATTACACAAGGGTATGACTTCTGCTCTTGGTTCAAATCCAAACAGCTCAGTGCTGAGTAAGTAATGGTTGAATAAAGAATAGCTGATATCTACTCTTTCAGAAGATGTACAGAGCTGATTAAAATAGTAATGGTCATGATAGATTTCACTAAAAAGAAGTAATATAATTCACATTTTAAAGCATATATTTATATAATGCATATTATACATCCCCCCAAATGCAACAAGAAAGCAAATGCAAAGACAGACAGACATCTCTTACATGTTTTTAACATGTGTACTGCTCCTCTCTTCCAGCAGACTACAGCTCTTGCTTAGCTGATAATTTTTAAAATTGGGTTGTGCCCTCTTTACTTGCACTGAGCAGAAGTTTTCTTCAGAAGTCATCCAATAAGTTTCAATGATCACTTTTTTAGACCTAAACTTAATTTAAATAAGGTTGTTAAGATCTGATCCTCAAACTTAGCACTTACACTTATTTCCATTTGTGACTGTAAATCTTTTAACAACCATATCTGGAGCTCTTTCACTAGCATAACAACATGAAGCATCTGCCTTCGACATCATTTTAAGCATAATAAAACCAAATACTTCCGCTGCAGATAAAATAGTAGATTATAGTAGATTATCTGATAACATCTAGGCAGTGGAAAGCGATACTAAAGAAACAAGACCTCGCAGAGATTTTAATTAACAAACAGAACATACAGGGTGGTATAGTCAATTGGTGGTAGTCTTACAAGACATTATGCACAGAGAACCCAACACATAGTGAATGGACTTTTTACAGGATAATATTGTAAGAAGTTCAGTTCTTCTTACTGATGTCCTGACATTATCTCTTACCCATAGCAGTGAGAAGGACAAATTTTGGGTTTTGTCCAAAACAGCATGTCAACAGTCCAGCTATGGACTACTTGCTTTTTAGTTTTACTGTTCCAATGTCTTTTCTGGTATTTCTCCTTATTTGAAATTAGGCTTGGTAGTGAAGCCAGGTGTTTTGAAGAACTAAATACAGAAAATTTACTTTTTCAAGTGACACTGTTTGGAGCAGATTCTTTGAAAGAATTCTGCTGATTTTTTTTTTTTTTTTAATCATTCCCGTCACCTTTTTCCTGTTCTATGTGTTGCAGTCCATCTGGACTGAACCAGCTGTGTACTATCACACGGAAGCATACACCAAAAGTAAAGCCAACCCTGCAGAGCTGTATAAGAAAACTTGTCCCGGTCCTGGAGGTCCTTCCTCACTGTTGGGGTAAGTTTGGGGAAGGCTGAGCTTAGTTTACCTTACTTCAGTATGTGAGCTGCTGTCACTGCCTCTACTCTGACCCAAATTAGGGAGAAAGACATTGCATATAGGCAGAGCCTCAGCACAGAGGAAGAATCAGGGAATTCTCAAAGGCTTAACAAACTGGTATCCTAAATTGTCTTTACATCACTGAACTTTCTGCAAAGTACAATAAAAAGTTACCCAGAACTGAATTTCCTGTTCAGGCACAGAGAGAGATCTATTTCTAAAAGCAACTCCTCTTTCAAGTCAGCCTTTTTAAGACACCTTATTCTCTAAGATAAAAAGTGTGGGGAAGTTCACCACAATTCCATACATCACCAGGATGAATTATAATTAAAAGAACAGCTATATGCCTGATTCACTTGCTTAATAGTCTTAAATACTGCCTTGTGTTTATAGATTAAAAGCATGCATATAACTAAAAACAAACTGGGGTTTATAACCAAACCCCAGACTGACAGATTAAACGTCTTACCTGAGGCCAACTACTATTGCACAAACCAACTGAAGGCTGTATGTTATCTTTTGTTGTCTTCTCTACAGGTCTCAGGAATCCAAATGACTGTTAAGAGATTCCTGAAAGTGGTATCACCTATGCAGTTAGTTACACTGAGCAATGTTTAATGAATGAGTATGACCCGGGGACTGAAAAATAATTAGCACCACCAGGGATCAATTTTTACTACAGCAAGATACAAGCACACCTGAACCAGTATTTTCTAAAACAGGCCATCATCTAGTGGCTAGTGATAAGCATTTTCTTTCTGTGTTATTCTTCACTTCAGTTTCAGTAGGATATAGAAGGAAGGATTCAATAGGTGATGAATTCTATGGATGTTTAATCAAAGGCAGACGCACTAATAAGTAACGTATCTTGGTACTTGCCAGTGTATTGGAGTCAAGGGGCTTGTATTTGAATGTATTCTCCTCCACCAGCTCCCCAAAACAGAATTATATATCCAAACCTTGTTGTGCTTCAGTTAAAAAAGTAATGAGAGTCAATAAAAATAATTTAAATAAACACAAATACAACAAAAGGCAGAGTTTGGGCATGGACTGTCCTATTTGTAGCAAAGCCATTTTTAAATGTGAAATCATCCCTGATTCATTTTCCTGTACTGCCTCTAACCAAATACACAGCACAGACAAAAAAGTGAGAATGAAACATGAAGGATGAGGGGAAGGAGGAGATAGATGCTCGAGTCATGACATGATTGTGTTCAGCTGCAAGGCAGCTGGTGGGTTGACCCTGGCCACCAGCAAAGCACAACACTGCTACCTGCTCAGTTCTGACCCCAGTGGGGTCAGGGGGACAATAGGAAGAGCAAAAGCAAGAAAACTCATCAGACAAGTTAAAGACAGTTGAGTAAGTGAATGAAAGAGATAAAAACGATGCAAACACCGCCTCCCACAAGCAGACCAATGCCCAACCAGTCCCAAAAACCAGCCACCTTGGCAGACCAAACCTCTCTCAGTTTTTATTGCTGAACATCATGTTATATGGTCTGGAATATGGTCAATATATTGAACCTGAATTGACCCCTTCATTTCAGGTTTTTCCCACTGTCAGCCTACCTGGTGTGGGCAAAGAGTGGGAAAAGGATAAATCCTTACTGCTGTGTAAGCACTGCTCATCAACAGGCAAAACACTGATGTGTTATCATCGCTGTTCTAGTTACAGATCCAAAACACAGCACCATACAGGATGCTGAGGTGAAAAAATAACTCTACCCCAGCCATATAGCATACACACCACTCGTTAGGTTCACCTCCCCATCAGTTATTGCAATGCAGATGGATGTCAATACCTTCCTTTCAATCAGAGATCTGATTTTTAATTGGGGGGGCATTCTATTTTCAGCACAGTGGTAGCTGACCATATGAGGGTCTGATGCGCAAACATGAGTATGAAAGACTAATGCAGGTTTTTATTGCTGGAAAATACATGTATGTAACCACAGCAGCAGAACATGTTTCCGTCATCACTTGCACCTCATCCCTGAACTACCAGGTCACTAGATTTTTCCAGGTCTAGCTTGAGGCCCACAGTCACCTGTTCTCAGCTTGATTAAGCTTATGAAATGCAGTCTATATTGGCTTTAAAATTTTAAATAGTTTTATACCAGCAATAGATGGACAGATTTGGTTTCAGGATTTTAGATATTTTAGAGATATGAGAACATGGGGAAAAAAAAAAAAAAAAAGGCATGAAAACCTCATACTGGTTTCTAATGCTTTCTACAGAAAACATTGAGTGATAATAAGTTTTGAATCCTTAGCATAAATGAAAATATTGACACAGCATAGAGTAGACACTGTGACTGCCAATTAATGTTCAGTTAATGTTCATGCACGATACAGGAAGGGTTTGCATCTTACTTCTTACTTGTAAGTCTTTCGAAGACAGACATCTTGACATCTTGATCATGCTCTTAGACACATACTACTTAAAAAAAATATTAATCCTCACAAACCGAATACACTGATATATGGTCACTGGTGTATTGAAGAGTAGGCTCAGGGGAGACTGTATCACTCTCTACAACTACCTGAAAGGAGGCTGCAGAGAGGTGGGTGTAGATCTCTTCTGAGAAGTGGCAAGTAGGACAAGAGGAAATGTCAAGTTGTGCCAGGAGGAGTTTAGATTGGATATTATTAAAAATTTCTTCACCTCAGTGATTGTCAAGCATTGGAACAGGCTGCCTAGGGCATTAGTTGAGTCAACATTCCTGGAGAGATTTAAAAGATGTAGACAAGGTGCCTAGGGACATGGGTTAGTGATAGTATTAGCAGTGCTAGGTTAACTGTTGGACTCGATGGTCTTAAAGGTCTTTTCCAACCTAAAAGACTCTGTGATTCTATGATTCAATATAGGAGATCAGGGATCTTGGTAACTTTTTTTTAGTTTTATATTTTTAAACAATTTATTGAAAATATATTACTGAGGGGAAAATATACTAACATTCATAGAAGAATAGCATGCATGTTTCAAAGAACAAGTTAATTTATTTAAGAATACGTAGAAAGGTGTGAAGGAAATCTAGAGTCTGATGCTGCAGTCCTTATGGAAATTACCCTTTTAGCTTTATGGTACTTACATCAAGAAAGGAGGAACCTCCAGGTCTAATCTGTTGGAGTTTGTTTCACTTCAGTCCAGCTAAGCAAGCTGTAAAGCTTGAGAACTTGAGTTCCAGAAAATTTCCTCAGTAAGTCCTGAATTACTTATGTTGTCTTATCTATAACTTGTGGAAACTTAGAGGATTGGTGGATGCCACACAGAGAGAAAAACCTTATGCTCAAAGAATAAAAACATCTTTCATTTCTTCAAGTACAGTGACTTTCCTGAAAAGAAAGTAGGAAAAGACACACCATCTAGCTTAAATCTAATCAAATCAAATACTAAATGGAGCTGGCTTTGTTTCAAAGTCCTTGGAAAGAGAACACCTAAATGTTTCTGCCACCTGTCACCACATTGGCATGGTTATTTTTCTTCAAAGCAATCACAATCAATTAATTCTATTGCCAAATTTTCTAAATGAAATTTTGGAGGGATTTTTTCCTTTTTATTGAGAAATTACTTTCTACCTGATGCTAATAGAAAGAGAGTAAATATATAACCTTCTCAGTAATTTTTATCTCCCTTGGGCAAAGGCTAATGGTTGCTGGGAGAGGAGGAGAAGAAAAAAGAGGAGACAAATCAGGATTATTTCTTCAGTAAGCATGCAGTTTAGTAGGAGAAATACTCATATCCTGCCACTTTTCCTTTGTGACCAATAACTAAATGATAAATCCCCAGGTTCCTTTGGCTTCAGGGTTTTTTGAGACTGGAACAAGAGTTGTTACTTCTTATAAATCATCTAATCTATTCTTTCTTCTTCTACCCAACACAATATGTATAAAAAGCTAAGAAGTGTCCTTTTTTAATATATAAATATATAGTAAAAAAGGCTGTTCCTGAACAACCAAGGAAGTTTTCAGGATACATGACAGGAACTTGCAAACTTTAATGTTTATAAGCAATGATCCAAATACATCAGTAGTTTTTGCTCATGCAAGTAAAACTAGTAACAAGGGTATATTAAGCCCTCAATTCATAATTATTCACAACACTGAGATTCTCTTGGATGAAATTTTAAAAATCTCTATGAATAAAATATATATGTATGCTCTTTTACATTAAAAAGCCATTGCAGTTCATAAAAATCAATATAGTACTAGCAATTTGTTCTCTGCAAAACAGTTTTACATGTCAGATGATTTCTAATCTGCTGAAATATATTTATTATATAATGTGTCAAAGAAAAAATGGTACTTCTACCTTACAAAAGCTCTGTAAACAGGTTAATGAAGGAAAAAAAAAATGAAATAAAGTGGCAAATTAACTGGAGATGCTTCATTTCTTGCCTTGAATCCATCATTGGTGAAAAAGAAAATTATATTACTGTCACAGAGGTGAAAAATCTGAGAAGTTTCTTTGATTGAAAACATTATATAACTACCACCTTGCAAACTAATTTTGTGCAATTTGGAACTGATTCTTAATCCAAAAGCTGCAGCATTTCTCATGTTTTCATTGGAAGTTTTCCAGAGGTGCACTGATATTTTCTAACACCAGGTGTCCTTAAAAATTTCTACCTAGTCTTGATAGACTTCTTGAAGCCTACACAGGAGCATCAATATGCAAAGACGTATGCAAAACTCAGTCATGTGCCCTCATGTTGATGTTTTGGAGCTGATACAGCACCTTTTCCACTGAAAATGGAAACTGTTCCATTAAGATAAACATTGTTCTCAAACTAATGATAAAACAGTGTGTTCTTTTCAGAACTGCTCTCTAAACTTCCTTAGCTCCCTAAATCCGTCACTGCCAAGGATAAAGAAAAAACTGAAAACCAAACCACGTCTATAAGCTTCAGGTCACAGTTTCTACAAAGGAAATGGTTCTATATATGTTGTTTATTCAGGAAGGAGCCAAGCCCTTAAAGACAAGACAAATAGTAATTTCAATAATAATAAAAAAATTAAAATATACTCATGTCTGCAGAAGCTTAAAATCTGCACTTATATCCATTCTTACTCTAAGTTTGATTGTTTGAGAAGTATAATGAGAAAATCATAGCAGAGTGGGCAAAATTGAGTACAATATTCCAAAGCTATTCCATACACTATTTATATCAAGATTTATGAAAAATGTCTGGTTAGGAATATGTTCACTGTTTAACATTCCGTCTTATGGTGGACAGCATGAACAAGCACCAAAGTAAACATGAAAACTGACTCATTCATCTCTGACTCATATTAAGAGATTACCACCTTCAACCTCTTTTTTTTATCTCCGCCCTGTCCTGATGTCACTACACCTATGTTTACCACTGCTTAACAGTTTTCTTGTTCATCCTCTGACCTGGCTCAGTTGAGTGACTCTGGTTTAACCTGTGAAAACCAACATGTTTCATTTTTGCCCAAGGACTGTACTGTACAATCAGATTAAAAGACAAATGGTGAATAATCAACTCATTAAAATGAGACCAGTAATTTTGAGCTGTTGAGGGCTTTGACATCTGAATCCAGACCCCACTTAAGTGAAAGTTTGCCTGGAAACATAGTGAAATACAGAGATTTCACACTTTCTTGAAGTCCTCAAAACACCTCTCAAAAGTAGACTCATTTTCTTGTAATAAAAATATACTAACAAGATAATTATTTTAAGAATGCTTATCATAAAGC
>NW_010261362.1:12682-13011 GCF_000690775.1 Eurypyga helias
TATTTGGAACTTAATTTATATTAATGACTTTCAGGGATTATAAGATTAGAATTTTAGCCACAGTGAAGTTAACTTTTTTGTAAGAATCTTATTTGACACTGCAGTACACTCTTTATGATTAACAAACCCATAAATCTTCAATATGTGAATAAGAATTTTCCTGCAGTCTGTGGTTTTGCCTGCATTCTACCCAGTAGATTCATTCTTTTTTCACAAAGATTAATGTCACTAAGAGAAGATTCACAAGATAACACAAAAATAGTGAAAATTCACAAGAAAACATAAAAATGCTGAATTAACTCCCACCGACTCCCCCCATCACCCCCACC
>NW_010261363.1:0-1146 GCF_000690775.1 Eurypyga helias
AGCCCCCAGCGCCCGGCCCACAAAGAACTGGCTTTCTCAGCATCTTTTCCCCGATGCTCTGGGATGTGTCTGCGCGCAGCTGAGTTAAAGATGGATTCGCACGGCCCCCGAGCTGCCTCTTTCCCAGTATCCGCGAATTAAACATTATGCGTGTCAGTGGGGAATTTAGGGAATCAATTGGCAGACAATTAAAGTGCATTGAAATTTGGGGGTGTGGAGAAATAGGCAGCAAAAAGGTTTAATCTCGAAGAGCTCCAGGTTGTTAACGGTGCCAGGGAATGAAAACGCTGGGAGAGAGCCATGGGGGAAGTAATACCTGGGGAGCGATGGAGATGCATTTGGCAGAGAAAGACCCTGGCTTTTTAGAAGCTGGAGGAGTTAAAGGGAAGGGCTGGAGGTGACAGGCGATGGGCTGGGGGCTGCGGTAGCTGCCAGACCCCTGTGGCTGCCCAACCAGGCTGCTAAAGCCAGTGGTTGTGCCGGCGGGCAACGAGCAGGGGCGGGGGAACCCCCCGATGCCTGGGAACCCCCCGCTTGGCTCTCACTGCCAGCACTGGTGATTCCTGCCCTGACTCACAGCGAAGGGGCCCTGCGGTTTGTGTGTCCCCCCCCAGCCCTCTGCCTGCAGGACAAAAGGCAGCCTGGGGCGGCCTGACCTCGCCGGCGTTTCGGGGAAAAAAATTTCACGGCAGCTGCCACAAAGCACCGGATTGTTTCCCCCCCGGCAGCTCCGGCAGCGTTCCTTCCTCCTCTGAGATGGGGGAGTGGGGGGAGACTTTTTTCTTCCAGGGAGCTGCTCCAGAGATGGTTCCTGCACCCGGCATTGCCCACCCGGCTGCGGGCTCACCGCGTTGGCACGGCACGGCACAGGTCCAGGTGCTCAGCACAGTTTTGGTTGGGGTGAGGATGCTCTGGCTGGTACCGCTTCTCCGGGGGGGCTGCACTCACTGGGTGCACATCCTGGGGGGCTGCAGCACAGCATCTCCCCCACCCCATCCCTCCTGCATGGCGTGAGATGACCTTGGGGGAGACGGGGAGGGACAGTGCCAGGGACAAGGTCACGGGGAAGGGATGTGCACGTGCACACGTGTCACCGCAGCCTGGCTCGGAGGTGAGAGGCGATTCGGCAACCTTCACCGGGAGCCG
>NW_010261363.1:1161-4260 GCF_000690775.1 Eurypyga helias
CGGGGCTGAGCTGGAGAGGCATTTGCCGGGGTCATGCAGACAAGAGCAAGCACCTGGGACTAATTGCACTAAATAAATGAGCAATTAAGGACATTACAGGAAGACTAAAACATCCCAGACCTCCCCCTGACCCACTCGTAGTTCCCCTGCAGACAGCTGGCAGGTCCGGGATGCTCAGCCCGGCTGTTCCCAAGGTGGGGGGGCATCGCAGCCCCCACTGGGGGTGGAAGGGCCATGGCCATGGGCAGCTGCTGGTGGTGAGGTGAGACTGAAGCGTCATTGTCCCGGGGCGGATGGGCTGCAGCGGGAGAGGGCAGGATTTGTCCCGGCACAGGATGCAATGTGCACCAAGCTCAGCCTATCGCCCTGGGAGGACTTTGGCTCAGGGCTGGGGAGCCCCGAACTGGGGACAGCAATGGGACTGGCAGGACATGGTGGTCTTGGTCTGGGATCACTGGGATGCACCAACTGCACCCCTCCAGACCCCACCCCCACCTTGCTCCAAACCATCCAAAAACCACCAGGAGGGGTTTTCCTCCTTATGGGCACCCCAGCAACAGAGACCCCCACCAAATCCTGGCCATGTCACCCCAAAACTGTCAAATTTTCTTTTTTTTTTCTGCAAATTAGCTGGAGACTTTTCCTGCCCTTCCAGCAGACTCGGAGTGGGACCCCCCACTGAATCCTGGCCACGTCACCCCAAAACTGTCAATTTTTCTCTTTTTTTTTCTGCAAATGAGCTGGGGACTGTTCCTGCCCTTCCAGCAGACTCGGAGAGCAGCACAGAACACCGTGTCCCTCCAGCAAAGCAGCCCCCACTGGTTTTGTGGGGGTCCCAGGACTCCTCAGGCCCCCCACTTCTGCCAGCCCAGGGTGAACCCCTCATCCCAGGGCCATGCCAGGGTTTGCTGTACCGCATCAGCTCAGATGGAAATGCTTTCAGAGCTCCTGGACACAGCCAGCCATAAATCCCGTGGCATAAATCAACGGCAGCACAGAGCTCAGCCGCCCACCGATGGAGCACCCACGGCTGGTGCTGCCTTTTGGGTGGGGGCAGCGGGTTGATGAAGCCAAGGGAAGTGATGACCATGCCAGGAAGTGGGGAGGAGGGGGTGTCAGATAGAGCCCAGCGTCGGCTGGGTATTATTCTGGTGTCTGCAGGACTCCCTGTCTCCCCCAAAATCCAGGGGAGTCAGAGGATGCTTGTTCGAGGATGCTCTTGTGGCTGGGGATAGGAGCAGCCATGTGCATCCCTGGGTGGGCACAGCCGGGATGTGGGGAGGGGAAAGCCCATCCTGGAGCTGCTCCCCATCCTGTGATGGGGAATTAATAAGCAGCTAATGAGAAGGAGAGTCCAGCCCCCCTGAGCCCTCCTGACTGCTCTGGGGGGATATGAGGTGTTGGGGGGCAAGGGGATGCTGCAGCAGCACACAGACTTTCTCTGGGGGTTTGTACAGCTCCTAACACCCCAAAAATCTTAATTCAATTGCAGTCTTAATTTAATTCTTAATTTTCTGCAGCCCTGCAAATCCTCATCATGAGAGGAAAGGAGCAGACGCTCCTTGGTGTGTTGGGGCTCAGGCTTCAGGTCAGTGCTGGTGTGGGATGGGGTGCAGGGGGGCTCCCCTGCCCTAAGCTGGGTTTGACCTGCCCCCCTTCCCCTCCAGAACTCCGCTCACCCCCCACTCCCACCCCCAACACACTTAACGAGCAGCCAATTTGCTGGGAAGGAAATAAAAAGGTATGCAATTAAAAAGCTGGTAGCCACAACCAGAGGGGGTCAGCGGTTCACGTGCTAATGCAAGCAGATTTTGTTATGATTCATTAAGTCATTAACTCCCTTTTAATTGGAGCTCCTTTATGGAGATGCCATTTTACCTTTGCAGAGAAAATGGGAGTTGGGAGTGAAGGGAGGGTGGGAGAGACCCTCCCTTGCAGCACACCCGGTGCCTGTCTATGCTGGGGTAGACCCCAAATCCCCCTTGGGGTCCTGTTTTGGGGGATCAACCCATTTACTTTGCAAATTTAGTGGAAGCCAGAGGGAAGGGATAGGGAAGGGGATGGGGAGCAGCTGGAGGATGCAAGGAAGATAAAGGGGCTGTGGGATTTAGGGGGCTGAGGGTTTCCCTGGCCCAACCTCAGCCTCCTCCCAGATGCTGGCCAGCAATTACCAGCCATTACAGCCTTCCCAGGAGCGGCACGGGGCTTAATGCAGCCGGTTTCAGCTGGCTGCTCGCTTCCACCGACGAGGAAACTTTGTTAAGCAACGATAACCATCGAGGAGAGCCAAGAAACCCTGGTCCCGGTGCCTGTGGCACTGCTGGGACCCTGGGCAGCAGAGAGCCAGGATGGTCCAGCTCCCAGGGCATCAGAGAGGTCAGTGTGGGCGGCTGCAGCGAGCTTCACCCCAGATTATTCCCTGGTGTTATTAGGGATAATCCTGGTTTTATCTCAATTCTCCAGGAATTTTCTATCCCCAAACCTATGGCCAATCTCAGGGGTCCCAACCCAGACCCACTGCCTGCCTGTGGGGGGGTTCACTTCTCCGGGGCGAGTCAGGTGAAGTTGCCTGAATGAAAGACAGGCTCAATTTTAAAGCAGATTAATTAAACTGTCTTATGGACCTGTGTGGACAGAGTTCAGAATGAAAACAGCCATAATTCGATTCTTCTGCCATAATTCGATTCTTCTGACTTGCAAATCGTGGCAGGGAAGTCAGCTGAAATCACATTAAGGCCGTTTCCACTCTGAACCGTGTCCTCGCAGGAGTTTAATGTAGTTTAACTAATTTAATTTAAATGCTCATTGAGACTAACTGGGTTACATGTTGGGCACGGGGCTGGAGCCGCCGGGGCTCAGGCTGGGACCCCTGTGCAGGGCCGGGCGGGTGGGAACGGGGCAGCAGCATCACCCCCCATCCTGCTGTGTGTGAATCAAACCCATGGTTTGGGTTGGAAAACCTCGTTTCTGCCAAAAGTCATTCTTGACTCGGGTGGCAAGATCGACGCCTGCCTTCACGGCCTTGGATCCCCAGGGTCACTGCCTGCCGAGCGCTTGGATTCTCCGCAGTTTGCAAACTTCATGCCATAAATTTTTTGG
>NW_010261363.1:4279-6509 GCF_000690775.1 Eurypyga helias
TTGCAGAGGGCTGGAGAAGAGGAGGCTTTTTGTTCCCGTACCGTGGTGGCCGGAGCTGGGCCAGGCTGTCCGGCCCCATCCGTGCTGCCTGAGGACAATGAACTGCTTCTTGAAGCTGCCGTTTCTTTGCCCTGTGGAGGAATGTCCCCCCAAAATGTGGTGGATGACAGCAGCCTCGTTCAAAGACTCAAGCGAGGGGCGCAGCTTGTTGCCGTCGGGTGACAGCGAGGTCTCAGCCCGGTGGTGTTTCAGGGTGCACATTCACAGCCACCTTTGCTCATTCCCTGGGGCACAGGATGCTCCTGGCTCCTTTGGAGCTGCTCAGCCCTTCGCCTCCATCCCAAACCCAACAAGTCACTGGCCACCAAGCCTTTGTGACGTGTCCCCCAGCCCACGAAGCTGGGGATGGTCTTGGCAGGGGAGATATGTCAGGTCCCCCCACACCGCAAGCAGTGTCTCAGCCTGTACCCCCGGCGTCAGCCCTGGCTGAATCACCCGCCAGATATTACCCACACAAAGGACCCATTTTCCTCCTGTTTCACTGTGCGGGTGTCACCGGCTCCAACTCGGCGGCTCTGGGGGCTCCCACCCTAAAACCTGGGCCCGAGCCCAAAAATCCCCATTGCCACAAGCCTTTTTCCCTCCGTTGCATGAATGGGGAACACTCATTTTACACGGCCAAGGAAGGGAACGGGGCTGCGCAAACCCAGCACCAAACGTGCCCACAGTGGCTGCTGTGAAATGCCAAGTGCGAGGCAATGCCGGGCAGGGGGGGTGCAAAGCCCCAACCCCCAGCTCCATAAATCCTGAGGGTAACGATTGAATTTTGCCCTGTGTGAATCTCATGTCAAAAGAGAATAAATCTCTCGGTGTTTATAGCTGTGGCTTTGTCACCAATTAGGATGGTGTTATTGGATTAGATGCGAGTAGATAGAAGCCTCCTGGGGCAAAGTCTTCCTCCAGGGAAAGCCCAGCGGCTGGTGGGGGATGCGCGGGGATGGTCTTGGGCTGTGGAGGCTGATCCTGCGGGCTGGGCTGGAGGCGGATGCTTCTGGGGTTTATCCCTGGAGAGATGCTGGTGGCTGAGGGTGGGTGCAGGAGCATTCAAAATTCAGCTTTACGCTTCCCGTTTGTTGCAGCTGGGGGCTGCCAGCATGTGGCCCCCAAATCAGTTTGCAGTGCCTTGGGGTTTTGGGAACAGTAACCACAAAGGGAGACTAGTCCTGCTCTGGGTATTTTTTAGGCTGTGGCTCCGTGGGACACTCCCGTTTCAGCTGAGCTTTAAGGGGGTCCTCAGCAGGCCTGGCCACTGCTGAACACCTTCACCTCATCCTGTTCCTCTTCAGCGCCTGCTTTCCAGCGCTGCCGAGGCACAAAAGAGCTTTTGTGGCCTCGGGAGGAGCGTTGCCAGACACAGGATGGGGCTTCCGCAGCACATCTGTCTGCACAGCTGTGCTGGGGACCTGGGGGACCCAGGGATGCCACAAGAGACCTGGGAGGGGGTGACTTTCCCAGGCAGGAGCTGCTCTAGCACAGCCACCCCAGGCTGAGCACACAGGGTTGAAGGTGCACGCAGGCAAGAGCTGGGGCTCCGGGACATCGGCTGTGACCTGCCCTTACTTTTAGAGCCCCTGTCTGTCACCCCACTCAAAGGGCAGCGCAAGCAGCTGGGAGGCTGCGGCACAGGAGCCTCCCTCACTGGGTTGCTGAGCAGCTCCATGTCTCAATTTCCCCAGATGAAGAAGAGCTGGAGGGAAGGGGACCCTCCAAGCTTGCAGAGGGCATGGGACGCTCCCTAATTGCTCCAGGGACCCGCTAGACCACAAAGGAGGGGGTTCAGCACCATTTTCATACTGTGATGCTGTTGGGGAGGATGTGTGCTGGGGGTTGAGGAAGTCCCTGGTGCCCAGCAGTGTCGCATCAGAGGAAAAACCCACCAGGGAGGGTGTCACGATGGGGACAGAAGGCGGGTCCTCTGGGGTCTCCCTGGGCAGAAGAGTTATTTTTTTTGCTCCCTTCCCAGTTTTCCTTTTTAATCAGGATTCCTGGAGCTGACGGGAGAGTGCTGCTTCCCTCTAGCGGCACCGGCCCTCCTGCTCGGGGACTAACTGGGCCAAAGGGGAGGCTGATGGCGAGGGAATAAGGGACCTTTGTCCGCAGCAGGCCGGGGGCTGCCCTGGGGGCTGTCTGCTTTCTCACGCCAAGGGGGACACAGCGCATGGCGGGTGTC
>NW_010261364.1:0-574 GCF_000690775.1 Eurypyga helias
CCGCCAGCACTCTTCAGCTGACATCCTACTAAAAGCATTAAACCTCCCTCCATAAGCAAAAATCCCATCACCTCATCTCTCATGGCAAACAGACCCAGCTGCCCCAGAGCCAGGCAAGGCATGTCCCACCTGGCCCCCGCGCAGCTGCGGCACATGGTTTTCTCCCCGGTTCGTCAGAAGCTCCGTAATGCTGAAGTGTGCATCTGCAGCCTGACCACCACGGAAAACCCATGGTCCTTAACAGCCAGGCTTCAGAAATCCCATTCAAATGGAAATGCTGACCTCTAGCTGGGTAAAAGCTTCCACCAGACACAAAGTCCCAAGAAAACAGGCTACGTCCCCCACACCAGCCTTCAGACACCGCAGGGCAGAGCAGAGCCCATGGGGTGAGCCGGATGCCCGGGGCTGTGCACGGTTCTCCCCGGGCTGGCCACCCCGGCCTCACACCCTAACCCTAACCCTCCCCAGACCAGCCACCAACGCCCGTCTGCACCCGCTCAGGCCTGGGCTGGAGCAGGGGCTCACTCTCCATGGGTCAAAGTCAGGAGGAAGGGGGGAACCCCAGCACCCCTCG
>NW_010261364.1:592-4663 GCF_000690775.1 Eurypyga helias
CAGCCAGCACAACACGGCTGTGGGACTCGGCGTGGGTGCCACCGGCGCGATGCCAGAACCTCACCTCGCACCGCAGCCAGGAGCTGCTTGGCCAAGCATCATCGACGCGCCTATGAGATGCAGGAACCCAAAGCTCACCACCCAAAGCCCCAGCGATTCAAAGACCAGTGGAAAGCCTCTGACTGCCAAGGTCCTACTGGTTCGGCTACTTGAACACTCACCTCTACTCCGGTGATCTACGATAGCGCCTGGCACACACAGGAGACATCCCCCTGACTCGGTGATGCTGGGCAGTGCCTGGCACCCCCAGCTCCCGAGGGAATTGAGGCAGCTCTTGGCCCAGCCCTTGGCACTTGCAAGAGTCAGACTCCCATCGAAGCACCCAAAAGCTTGAAAATGAGAGACATTTGGATTCTGTCTGATGTGTGAAAGAAGGGGGAGAGGGAATAAGGAGTTGGAGAGAGATATCACTCAACTCCAGGAGAAAAGCTTGGCTTGAAATCCCGCTATTTCAACTCCTACTTTTCTGCCCACAGCCATCTCTCCTTAAATGATAGAAATGATAGAAATCCTTTGCTCCTGAGAGCTCTTAAGGACATTATTAAAAAAAAAAAAATCCTGAATATGCTGAAGCTTGAAGGCCATAATTCAGATACCATGAAATATCTGGAGCAGACATTTCCTTGGAGCACAGTTGTTTCTGGCCTGCACGCTCCGTGTTAAAGCTCGGCATCAATAGGAGCGTGACATTATCCTCTCACTTCATCTTCCCCCAGGTCACGTCTTTCTTACACTCATACCGGTTGATTTCTGCCCAGCTCTATGAGCTGCTCAGGATTTACATGTCTGAAAATAAAAGCAGGCAGCTTCCCCGCATGGCCGAGCTCTGCAGTGCATCAGGATAACACCCGGCTGCTGCAGCCCCAGCGCAGCCCTGCACACTGAGGTGCGGTGGCAGGTAGCGACAGCAGCCATGGGGAGCATCAATCTATAGCTGGCATCACACCAGAAACAGCTTGGAGAGTCCCAGGAAAACAGCCAGCTCTTCATTTAAACATTTACTCTTGCAGCGCTGTAAGCAGCAATTACTGCATCTTGTTCTGCCACTTCAGTCCTTAAGTGAACTCGCTGGCTTAGAGCTGTCGGAGGCAGCGGGGAAGCAGGGAGGGTGATGGGGAGATACGCAGCGAGGCAGGGCCGGACTCCCCTTGAACAGAGACCATTACAGTGGGTAGCTCAGAAGTACTCCCGCAGGTCTTGGTTACACCCCCTTGGCAGGGCAGTTCTGCTACAGCACAGAGCGATTCGCTCACCTCCCCTGCGATTTGGGAGCTGGGGAGGGCAGGGCCTCGATGCGGCCATGGGGACATCGTCTGCTCCCGCTGCCCAGGAAAGGCACAAGGCAACTCCGCACAACACCCACCTCACCCCATGCCAGTAGGACCAGTGCCCGTGGCTGGCGAGGCTCCCCACGCAGCCGGCATCCCCCCAGGGACTGCGTCGGCCACCACAGATGGAGGTGACAAACAGCATTTGCGCCAGGCAAAGGTTAAAAATACACCACGGTCCTGACTCCGCAGAGGCCACCAGCCTCCCTCCGCTCCAGGGCATCAGCAGCACCTTCCCAGCCCCTCCTCGCCCGCCCGGGACTGCATCCAGAAATAGTTGGTCTGCAGTGACATTTTCTCGCTTCCCCTCTTCCCCCTGAGGTATTTCACACAGTTGGGCTCAGAAATCAAAGAAAAAAAGAAACCCTCCTCCCTTCAGAGCAGGCACAGCTACACCATAACGGATCAGCCTAAATTAAGAAGCAAAGGCCTGGGGGAGGATGCCTGCTTGGTACCATCTGCACCAGACACAATTCACATTCCCAGGGGCCTCCGCCAGAACCAGGAGCCCATCGCCCTGGCCCGCCCCGGCTCCTGACTCGGGTGAGGGTCACACCGGGGAGGGGTGCCGCACAGCTCGGGCACCGAGCCACCTCGTTAATTAATCAAACCAAACCCTCCTGGAGCACCAGGCCCTTGCAGCTGCCCTGGAAGCGCCGGAGCAGCTCGCGTGGGGAGCGGCACACAGCAGAGGCGCCTGCGTTTTGGCCCCATCGCACCCCCCAAACAGGCACAACAAAAGCCCGAGAAAGGGGAGGGGGTGCGAGGCTGCGGAGAGCAGTGTCCCGACAACTCACGGCATTAAAGCTTAACGAGCACAAACTGCTGGGCCGCGGTGCTGTTTATGAAAGGACTAATTCCACACGGCCATGGAGCAGCTCTCCCGTCACCTCAGGGAACTGTGGGGCTCAAACTGCCCCAAGAGCGCACCCGCAGCTGCCGGCGAGACCACCAAAACCGCGGCGTTTCAAGGTCTGTCCAACACCGCACAAACCGATGGCGCAGAAGAACGGAGGGTCCGAAGCCACATCCCTCCCGGGCGGGTGAAGCTGCCAGCCTGCTCTCCCGCAGACATGCCCGCTGCAGGAGGGGTTGGCCAGCCCCCGGCTCCCGGGGAAAACCACGCAGTTCAGCCCCCTGCTCCCTGCAGCACAGGCCCTTCCCAGCACCGACGGTCCCTGCCCTCTGGTCCCCAGGGCTGCTCCAGGCTCCAGCACCAGCCCGGCAGTGTGAGCAGGCACAGAAAGCTGAACCACTCAGGAGGTTTGCTAGCCCTGCCAGGGACGAGCAGCAGGGGCGGGTACCCAGCCATCCCCCCAGCAGCCAGAGCCCGCACCGCAGAGCGGAATTATGCCCAGGAAGGGCAGCGTAATTCTCTCCTTTGTTACTGGAGCGAAGATAGCCTGATTGCATCATTAGTGATTTAATATTGCATGCGGCACGCTGAGGGTATTCATCTTTCTATTATGATTCTAAGGAAGGTTGTGGGCACCCAGAAATATTAGATTTTGTCCTGCCAGGAAGAACACGCTGTGCATATCATCAGCCTCGACGTACAAAAGGAAAGGAAAACAGTGTCCGAATTAATTCTGACTCAGTGCCTAGAATATTTTTAACAGTATTTTCTCCCCTTTATGGTGCTGGTGAAGTGAAATGAAGTGAGAAACTCCATGACTTAAACAGCAGCTTCCCACAAAACCCAGCTTGCTCTCAAAGGTGGCTGTTTACGGCTCAACAGGACTGCAGCACTGACCGGCTGCCCCAGGGCTTCCTCAGCCACAGTACTGGGGACAGGAGTCCTGTCACCCAGGAGATTGGCTTCAGCCGAAGGACAGTAAAGCTGGGGAGAGCTTCCAGAACCATAACGCACCTCTATTGGCCTCAGGACTGCTTGGTGCAGGGGACTCTGCGAGCACCTTCCCACTGCCCGATCTGCCGCGCTCTTCTCCAGGGAGGGAGGACATCCCCGGGGAGGCAGGTGGCACAGGCTGCTGATGACAGCCCATTTGCTCAGCTCACTGGGGAGAGCTCAATACACCTGAGCTTTAACTGGGAGGATCAGCCTGAAGAACAGAACAAGAGTTGCAAACACATCCCTGCAGAAATGAAGAGCTAATTCCCAGCAAAATGCTCAGCTGGCCAGAAAAGGAAAGTTCAGCTTGTAATTTATTAGCAGCATCTTAAACAATTAAGAAAGGCAGTCCTGCTGCAGGCTTTCCTAACAGAAAACAGGGAGAATTGTGCTGAGGATGCCCAAGGAGCAGGTCAGACTGTGCCTCCATCCTGGGCACTGAGGTTTTTCCAGGCTGAGGACAAGGCTTGCTGCTCCGCACACCAGCAGCACAGGAGGTGACGGGTGACGGGGCCCAGCGAGCTCCCAGTGCAATCACACATCCGCTCCATCTCCTGGAAGGAGCCACCAGCTGCAGTGACCCTGTGGCTAACGGCTCTGGATCCTGCAGGCACAGAGGTTCCCACGGGAGCCTCCGGGCCCATGGGTGCCAGCTGTGCACAGGGCTGTGGTCCCTGCTCTGGGGAGACTGAGGAAAGGCTGGGTTGGGTGCCACAGAGCCCAGCTCATGGGAGAGCCTGACTGCTGTACTCGCCCCATCCCGGCTGCGAGCTGCTGGAAAGCGAGCTGGGGCAAGGGGCAGCGGGGAGCTGGGGAGAGGCAGGGGGGGCG
>NW_010261364.1:4684-5980 GCF_000690775.1 Eurypyga helias
TGCAGAGCCCACCCAGGGACATCAGCAACAGTGGTGAGGGTGAACGCTGGGGTCAGGGCTCTGGGGAGCCCATTTTCCACCCACAACATTTACACATCAGCGGCAGATTTAGTGCCAGAGAAGGCTCAAGTGCTCTTCCCCCTGGAGACCAAGGTTATGCCCAGCCCACGCTGCAGCCCACGTTCCAGCTCCTCTTCCACGTCCTTGAGGCCAACTGCCAACACTAGCAGCCCACAGGCTCATCCCTATATCCATATCGATCTCATCCCTCCTGCTCAGTTCCATGAAAATGGCTACAAACCAGACCTTGGTGGAAGCCACCACTCGACCTGCGACACATCTGACAGCGGTGAGAGCGCACACCCAGCTCAGACCCTGCACCACGACCATTCCCAACTGGGAGCACCTGGCAACACCTCAGGGACTGCAGCACAGAGGAGAGGACCCCAGGGAAGCAACAGGCACCGGCTGAGCCCCCCAGCACTGGCCATGTGCCCATGCCCCCCGCAGCCGGCACAGCGCAGCCCCGGCTCAGCTGCAGCTTTCAGGTCTCTGATGAGCTCCGGTGCTGCTGGCCGAGCTGCACGGGGGACGTCAGGGAGAGGAAAAGGTCGGATGACTCAGCTGCACGAGGCCGTACCCAGCCCTGAGCACCCCAGCTCCTCTCCGCCCCCACCAGCGGCTCTCGCACGCCCCGGCTGGCTCTTTGCACGCCGATAGCGGGAGGGGTTGGTGCAAGCCGACGGCAATGGCACCGCTGGCACCACAGCCTTCCGCCCTACCCAGGCGGGCACGGAGGGCCACGCTGCTCCAGGGCCACCAAGGAAGGAGGAGGAACCTACTGGCTGCAGCAGCCGACGGAGCCCAGCACAGAGGGGGCGCCTGCTTTGGGGCTGGGGAACCCACAGCCCTGGCAGGATAAACCCACGGACCACTGCAGGGGAGAAGGGGTGGTTCCTCCCCGCGCACCTCTGGAGGCATCCGCACACGCACCAAGGTACCTAAACGCCTTCGGGCAGGAGGCGCAGGGGCAGCACTGCTGCTCGCAGCGAAGTGATTTCTAAACCCCACAGTAGCTGCAGCCAGGCAGGCTGGATCCATTCCCGGGGCAAAGCTGCTCAGTGCGCAGCAGAGACAGGCAAACTCTGACCCGCCAAGTTTGGGACCACAAAACGGCCCGTCCCTGAGCCCCAGTCACATACATCCCAGTGAATGGTGGTGGTGGGTGAGAGCGGGGCTGCGGGATGAGCCAGCAAGGGCTGTGCTCAGCCTGGCAGGGTGGCAGGGAAGCAAAAG
>NW_010261364.1:6005-8872 GCF_000690775.1 Eurypyga helias
CTGTGGAGGAAGACAAGGCCAAACTGCAAAGCCTGGCTTGGTTCAGGTCAGGAACACCAGCAGAAATCAATGTGTTTAACTGTTTCTGAGTCTGAAGTCTATCAATGCTAATTTGTCTTTTCTTTGCAGTATCGATCTCATTGCTTCCAGGCGAGGAAAGCCCACTCCAGCAGCAAACCCCACTCTCCTGCCACTCGGAGCAAGCAATTCCCCATCCCTCCGAAGCTCACTCTGCATACAGCATCAGGGGGGTCAGACACAGTCCTCTGGGTCACCGGCTGCTGCCTTCAGGCCTCCTGCGGGTAACTGGGTTTGCTGTGCACACTGCGGCACCAGAACATCCCCAGCACCCTCATTTCGGACATGCACATGCTCTCTGGGTACCCAGCCTGACACACATGAGCACCTGTTTCTCCCAGCATCACGCCACCCAGCTCTTCACTGCAGAGGGACACAGATCTTGTCTGATCAGAGTGCTGGGAACAGAAAGTCATCTCACAGACTTCCAGGATCATCAAACTCTCAGCCCACTATGAATTTAATGTAGAGAGTTGCTTGTTTTCTCAGGTCCGCCCATTTTAGCGCTCTGTCTTGCTAGTGGGGGGATGAAATTCCCTCGAGAAACTCTCTTTAGGAAGACCCTGTTCAAGCACACAGACTTGCTGTGTGTCTGTTCGTCCCTTCCCATGCAAGCTGAGCCCAAGAGAGGATGTTTCAGGGCGCAGCAGACCCCCATGTCCACACACGGGGATCCGGCACAGAGGCTTCTCTGTGCATACGCGTGACACAGACGCAACGTGCCTTGCTCAGGGTGCTCCGAAGAGCCCAGCCCTCGGCACGTGCCCAATCCCGTGCCCTTGGGCAGCCCTGCTGCAGGCAGGCAGCTGGCCATGCCCAGTGCCAGGTCCCTGGGCGCCATTGCCATGGCTACCTGCACATCCACTGGGCATCCCACTCTGTGGTCCCCTGCCACTGCTGCTCAGAGGAGCCGGAGCTCATCTCATCACCTGTTTGCCCAGGGACGGGTGGAGGGAGAATGCATTAGGGCAAAAAACAACAAAACCCTGTTTCTGCTGGTTTTCACCTGCATGTCCAGCCACACGCAGAGCCAGGGAGGGAGCCTGCCCCACAGCTGCCAGGGGACAGGCTGGCACTGGCACGCAGCTGGACCAGAGGAACCAGGGAGCATTTGGCCCAATTCACACAGCAACCTATGCGACCGGGGAAGGGACGTGACTGCAGCCTTTGAAGAAATTGTGGCGAGACAGAAAAAGAACTGCTTAAACTCAAAACTAGGGCTGGCAAAACGTGGGGGTGGGAAGAAAGCATGGGTATGAGATAGACCTGAACATGCTTTGGCTGGAAATTCGGAGGTTTCTAATGTTTAATACAGTCTTTGGAAGGGTTCCCTAATAACAGAAGGGAAAAAAACCTAACTGATGCCCAGCACGTTTATCAAGACATGACACGAGATGGTGGGAGCTGGGCTCAGTGAAGCAGCATGTGCCCTCACACCCTCCCCTCACGGGGGCTTCTCCCCACAGCCACCATGCTGCCCCACTCCCTGGCCCTCCGGCAGCATATGGTTAAGCAGCAACTGCCTGAAGCCAAGATGTGCTGGCACAGGATTAGATTTAGGCAGCAGCCGGGCTCAGATTCAAGGCCAAACTTGTATAGAGTTCCATCTCAGCACTGCAAACAAGGCACGCAGGATTTGGACTCAAGCTTTTCAAAACCCTGCTACATCTTGCCAATATCACCTGTATTTTTCTCCACCATTTTGGGTGGATTTGGAAAGAGCTGGGCTAGAATCAAATCAGAATCAAGAAACAGTTCTTCCTGGTTTGGCATCTAACTTGGAGGCAGATGTTAACTCTAAGCAGGGATCCATCTACCCCCACGAAATTGGAAAGAGGTCTGGGGAGAATGAGCTGTTTTTAGCTCCTGGAAAATACATCTCTTCCTACTGTTGCTGCTGAAGTCCTGGTCCTGTTTCCACAGCAGCCGCTAATGACAACCAGAGCATCTGACTCCAGGTACACGACAGGCACCAGCAGCAAAAGGACCCTCTGAGCAGCCACCAGCACCCCGCTACCATACGGTTACACTGAGCGACAACAAGGAAGGATGGATGACAAAACAAGTATCAGCAAAGAAAAAAGGCAGTTTTGCTGCTACAGTTACCGTGAGCTGCCCTTTGGGTGGAACCAGCAGCAGAGGGAGAACAAAATATCTGTTAAACCTGGTGTATGCAGAGAGTGAGCCGGCTGGCTAGAATCACGCTTCTTGTTCAATCTGAATTTAGATTCCTTGGCGTGTTTCCAACCCTCAATAAATCGTGCTGTGTGAACAGATATTGTGTCCCTTGTGCTACTAAAACAACAAGATGTCTTAAATAAAACAGCAGAGCCCGGAGTATGCAGAAGATGAGAAAATAAGGCAGTACCTGGCAGGATCCATCTCGCGTCCCGTACGCATCAGGGATGCAGACGACATGCTCGCACAGCCCGTATCAGCCCTGCCGAGCTCGCGCACCGGGCTACACCGGCGCTCTGCCCGCAGAGACGAGCGGGATGAAGGGATGCTCTGCCGTCAGAGCAGACATTACGCTGCTTCTCTGGCGGATAAGCCGCAATCTTGCTCAAAGGGAGAGGGGAGGGAGGGTCACCCCAGCAAACAGGGCACTCCGAACTATCTCTTTCCGTGCCGTTTCTGTCAAATGCAAAAAAACCTGGGGGTCCCCAGCAAAGGAGGTGCCCTGCGAAGGCAGGACCGTACCCCCTCACAGCCCTGTCGGAGACCCGCTCAGAGCCAACGCCACCAAGACAGCGAGCAGAGCCCCGGGGAGACCTTCGCGAGTTGCCTCC
>NW_010261364.1:8893-9143 GCF_000690775.1 Eurypyga helias
AGCGTTCGCAGTAATCACACCGATCCCACGTCCCCTGTCCCCAAGCCCCCTCCTCAAAAGCCTCCGTCCCTGAAGCAGCCCTCGTTTAGACGCGGAGAAGCTGGGAACCGTCAGGCGCCTCAACAATAGACCCCGGCGCTGCCCACCTTCGCGTTCAGACGAGCCCACCCAGGGCGAAACCAAGGCTAAACGCGGGTTTAAACCGTGCCCGCGGAAGGCTGACCCTGGGTACGCCGGTTCTCCCCCCTCC
>NW_010261365.1:0-220 GCF_000690775.1 Eurypyga helias
GGTGGGTGCGCTGCTCTGACAGCCGCCTGCGGGGAGAGCCGGGCCGGGGAGGTGGTCGGGCTCCCTCACGCCTCGCTGAGGAGAAGCGAGGTTGGGAGGGCAGTCCCAGCGCCCCGGAGCTGTGAAACGACCGCGGGGCCGCAGATGCCTCCCCGCGCCCTGGGAAGAGCCGCTGAACCAGCGCTGTGGAGTTCCACGATTTCCCGGGGGGGGAGGAAGG
>NW_010261365.1:400-5799 GCF_000690775.1 Eurypyga helias
TCTTCCCCGCCTTTCGAAGGGCGGGCGGTGGGCTGCAGAAGGGCCTGCGCTCGGCGGAACAGCCGGGAAGGGGCTGTGTAGGAGGTACCGCCCTGGACACGCACATGGGGGATGGGGGCCACGGGAATAGGAAACAGAAACCGATCCCAAACAAACAAATAGTGAAGTGAAATCGCTGATTTAAAAAGCCAACCAGAAAACTAACCCTGACAAGTAGGAGCTGCCCTCCTCAGGACTGCGCTTATTGGCCGCGGTTATTCGCAACGCGCTCGTATCTGCCAATGCAAGTGGTCGGTTAGTGTGTCCATCAAAAGGGAAATGTCAGTTCGCCGCTAAGGGAGTAGTTTCCCATCCATCCATCACAAGGCTTAGCAGGTAGCCGCCTAGAAATCAATCACACACTAATAAAAATACATATATTCCTTCTCCATCACATTACTGCTCTAGTGCTCTCATAAAAATGTATATTTATCCTTGATTAATACATGCAAACATGGCTTTTATCATATGCATCACTCTTGTCCAACCTAAAATGATTTAAAAAAAAAAAATCACAGCATGACAAATGAGGAACCCCAGTAAGTATTAATTAATTATATAACTGCAAAATAATATCCTGTTAGTTTCTGTTTTCCATTCACCAGCCACTAGAAGGGAAATCTCTCACCTTCTTCCTGACATGATTTTTTAAACACCAAACATTATCCAGTATTTAGGTATAAAGCTAGGAATTGCCAAAGCTCATCAATTCTATTCTAGAAAACTTCAAAAACAATAATATTTTAAACACTGGGCACGAAAAATGAGATTCCTATGGCTGCTTTTAGGAGGAATTGCAAGAGATTGGTTGACGATTCTGTAGGGAGAGGCACTCTGTTACCAGAATAAGATGTGCACTTGGTCCCATTTATAACAATGTATTTCTAAAGCAATATAAAAAGCCCATTCTGCAAATTCATTTCCAGTTTCAGCTACCAGACAGTTGTAGACAGCAATATATAGCAATTTCCTTAATCACAATAAATTTACAGTAATGTATTACAGCCATATTCTTGTTTAAGCTTCTCACCTTTCAAATCATTGCATCTGTCTTGCGTCCTCACATGGATTTTACAACATCACGTTCAGCTGACATCCCATTTGCGCGGAGGAAGGAGGCAGCAGGGAGAGCCGGAGCAAGCGAACACCTCCGAGGGGAGGAAGCGAGGGAACCTGCTGCAGTCGGGGGAGGCTTGTGTGCTCCTGTCCCTCGTCTTCCCGTCCCTTAGCGGCTCTCCCTCAGTCAGCTGCGAGCCTGGCAGTCTGGGTTGCCAGTCCCTGACTCAACATTCCCAGCATTCCCGAGGAGCTGGGGCTTCATCAGCGCGGAGCGGCCTGCCGCCGGGGGCAGCAGCAAGCTCGCTGGCAGCGGGCGGAGGGCAGCGGCGGCAGCGACACACGCACTGCGAGCCCGTGATTTCTCAGATCATTTGTCCCTGTCCATTCATTGCAAACCCATGGGTTCCAGTCCCCACCCAGTAAACTATTGAAAGGAACGTGTGCCTCTCATTGTGAAATAGCCTAAAAATACACCTATGTTTGCGTAAAACTGCAGAGGCAAAATTGCTTTCTTGTCCCTGTTCATGGAAGGCCAAAAATGTTCAAAGCCAGGTGCTTAAGAACATGGTGTATCTAAAATCCATTACTAATCCATGTGCATACATACACAGGGAAAAAAGAATCTAAATCTGTGTTTTGCCTTAAGTGTAAAAGTAATTAAGAAGATATCCATATTTGTGTTTTTAAAAAAATAGCTTGTAGAAAAAAAGCAGATTAGCTGCAATGTGAAGCCTGAATGCCTTTTTCATCAGAAAACTGCAAACTGCATTAAAAATGACTCCTGAAATTTTATTTATTTAGTTTTGTATTAAGGGGAGTGAGGGAAACTCCTACAAATAGCACTGACTTCTCGTCCTAAGAAATTAGGGGGTTTTTCCTCTTTTATTTTTCCCTCTTCTCAAATTCTATTTTTTTTTTTTGAGTTTAATTGTTCTTGAAACAGTTATAACTGTTCACTCTCAGTCCTTAGCTTCAATGCAACTTCATACCTTACCCTAGACAGAATTTCACAAATGTATTTTATCTGCCTCTTCTTAAGCTTATTGCTGTAACAGTTTTTAAGAAACACTTCAGGTCTGTAGTTATTTTACAGTAATCTGTATTTTATTCCTCTCTTGACCACATATGCACCTACACATACTAATTAAGCATTATCAAAAAGAACAGCTTTTACGGAATTTCTATTAAAAACAATGTCAAATGAAACTGATTTCAACCAATCGTATAAAACTAAAATAATCCCTTCTTTGCTGCATTTGAATTATCCAAAGCTAGTTAAAATAGTTTGCTGTCATCAATATTTATTGAGATGCAAATATTCAAAACAATGCTAGAAGGCAATTCCCAGTAAAAATAAAACAGTTTTTATTTCCTCAAGAAAGGAACATGCTCTTACTCTATCTGTCTACCTCAACTATAATTACAGTATGGGGCAAATACATTTTCCAAGTTCAAAGTAATGGGACCAACCAGGATTAAAATGCAAACTTCAGTTGGTTTTCAAACGTGTGTATTTACTTGAAGGTATTTCTGTTAAAGTAGTTACAAAACCACAGAGATTACAGACAGACAAAATCTGTTCCTGGAGAAACTGACAAGAAGGGACATGGTTTTGTATACAAATAATTTCACTTGATCTAAAAAGCAAACAAAAAGTGTTCTTGTGCTCTTGAAGAGTTAGCAAGTCTGCATCTCTAACAAAAATGTGGGTCACTACACTGAATGCTTCAAAGCATAAGAAGTGTCCATTTTCAAAAGTTTAGGGCTTCATTTGGATTCGGTGTGCAGTAAGAATATTTTACAGATCTATCTCAGTATTGCTCATACCAATTCTGTCTCGGTACTGTTAATGATGACAGGACTTTTGTTCTAAGGGGTGTCAACTGCTGACAGTTTTTTAACCAACCTTTCACAACAATAGCTATTTATATGAAAAGACAGGAACATCACGTTCTGCTTTTTGTGACTCTCACCAGCAAAGGTTATGAGCCTTGTGATAGCCTGAAAAAGCCAGGATCATTTTGACAGAGAGCAGTAGCCTAAGAATCTTCTTTCCAAGGAATAGTCATTGTGGGAAGACACCACAGAGTTACCATAAGGTTGCAACAATATTGCAATGAATTAAGCTTTCTATCATTCAATAAAGTTTGTAGCAGAATTAATCATAGACCATCTTGGAGCAGTAGACCATCTGCAGGGGGACTGTCAGTATTACTAGTGCCAAAGAACAGAATATACCCACTGCGGACAAGACCATTTGGTGTAGAGCTTTGTGGAAAAAAATATTGTGCCAAATTGTATTAAAAAAGAGTTGTTAGAAAAATGTGCAGTTCAAGTAAAGGGGAAAAAAATAATCACAATTTTACAGCTAATCTACTTATTGTATTAGTAGAAACAGCATCCATGCAAACAACCTCAGGGTCACATGATCCAAACCTTTCAATAGTATTCATTCCTTACATTCAAGACAAAGCTGGAATGCAAACCCAAGGGGTAGGATAATAACAACATTATCTATGTAAGACTGACTTCTTTGCAGCTGATGAAAGCTCTCATTTCAGTCTAATCACAGGAACATCTGTGTTGTCTTCGGTGTCATGATCCATGTGGGTGCCATTAAGCATCAAAAAGAAAGCCAGATCATGTGAGTGAACTAGCGTTCTTTTTGCTTTTGTTTTTGTTGTGAGAGGTTCAAGTGCATTAACTACTAGACATATCTTTCAGCCAACTGTTACAGGGAAGCAGTCTGTTGTAAAATTTCACCCAGTATTTATAAGCATCATGTGATCCTATGTCTAAGGTTTCCACTTTCCAACAGTCTCTACCTTCAGATACGTTTTTGGCTAGCAAACTTCTGTTTGTTTTCTGAAACTGTTTTCTGTAAAGCTTTGCCTTTAAAGTGCAGCATATTAATAGTTCTTTTGGCTTATGTCATACATCAGTAGCTGTGAAAACCCCACTGAAAAATGAAAGAATAATTTTTTAATTAAATGAAAGTAAGTTAGGCCCTGAACAATTAAAGTACACATGAAATACAGATATTTAAAGTCTTCTATGCTCAGCCTATGCTATGCTGATTTTGGAAACAGGAAAATGTAAAACATACTCTTATTATAATTTTTCTCTTTAGTCATTCTAAGTATAAATAATTCAAAACACTATTAGAAAACTTATGTTACTGGTGACATTCTGCTCCAGTGCCTCCCTTTATCCTTCCCAGCTTTCTTCTCATCTGTGGTAATAACACTTCACCAAATTATGCAGGGGAGCTAGCTGCTCTTGGTGATGTATGCTGTTTAGTGCTTTGTTTTTTAAAAGCATAAATACAAATAGAAATGGAGTTCAGTCATAACTAGGAGCAAGCAACTGCAGGTGCATGCTTTAAAAACTGAGGAAAATGCATTTTAGCTTTATTCCATTGAACCTGGCCCTGACAGATTCATCTGTGCTTCCCTAGTGGCCGTTGATTCAAGCTTTCCTTTTTTATTACAAAAGCCAAGTCAAGAACATCATATAATAGTCTACATTCTAACTAAAAAATAAAAGTAAGTTATTAATTGCAAAACATAATTCTGGTATTATATTAATGTATGAAAACCTGAATTACTTTCTCACAAAAATACAGCACGAATAGAAACAACACAAAGACATGAAAATTATTAGAAGCGTGGGAGCTTCTGAAGCAGAAAGAAGAGATGATCATGCAGATCAGCCCCTGTGTTTTGATGTTAAAAACAGAAATACAAAAGATAATGCTAGTTTAGACTATTATCAGGAAATGGAATCAGTAATTCTGTTTACCCTCTGTTGCAGTACAAAGCAAATAAATATGACAGGAACTTCCTTGGCAAATGTTAACTGTTTGCTTGCATTCACAAGCACTTTTAAAGTTAATTATAATTGTTCAGTAGAACTCACAAGATATTACTGAGATATGTTGTTTAAAAATATTCAAGGAAAGAATATTCTAAGGGAAATATTTATGTTGTGGAAAAGAAAGTAAGTCATGATGGATGTTGGCACTCTTTATTCATATTAATACCAGCGCATTAGTTCCAACTGGTAATGCCTGGAAAGGAGCAAATTAATGGAACTGTAAAGGAGAACTAATTTCAGATGGAAAACACCAATATCTCTGGAAGAAAAAAACCCCACAACCAAACACCTAAATTACGCATGATTTACACCAAAGGTTACAGAAACAATGTTGCATTTACTATCAAGTGGTGATCAGACTTGGGGTGAGCACTAGACCCAAAACAAACAAACAAACAACTCCAAACAAACAAAATCAGTGAAAC
>NW_010261365.1:5830-6894 GCF_000690775.1 Eurypyga helias
TGATTTCAGAATGAGGTCCTATTAGTCTAGTCCATGGAGGTGTTGCACCCGTCAGTCAGTAATTTATAGGACTGCTGTTTCTGCTTTATCAGTTCAGATATCCACCTACAGATATCTGTCAAACTGAATCATAAAATAGTTTCCACCAAATGTTAGTTTCCTTCTTTACTTTTCTCATGACAGATCACCAATCAAAGCCTGCTGGCATGGTTTTCAAATCATTAGTATAATTTATTTATTTTTTATCTAACAGTGACACATGCTTTACAGAGAATGGAAAAATGTTACTTGGATATACATGAACACACAATATGCCATTGTGGAATTTATTACAATGTATTACTATGCAAAAACAAACAAGGAAAGTAAATTATTTTTCATAATTGCATAATTTAAGCAATTCATTACATACTGCACTGCTAATCTATTCAGGATAGAAATAAAGTTACTCTGGCTTTTGCTGTTACGTTGTTGCAAACAGGGCAAAAATAGAAAAATCATTTAATAGTAAAAATACTCTGCTCACAGTTCTTCAGCTGCCACATCTCAAAATGGGGCTATTAACAGGCTTTTACATCAACCATAAAATATATTTCAGAGACTTAAAAGTATTTCTTAGAAACATTCAAACTCCAGTGGCCCTTCCTTAACAATTTCTAGTAAATCTAGCTTAAAGTATCTTGAATTGGGTTTAATTTTAAGACCTAATATTTTATCAGTTGTCTTTTATTTACCTGATTGGATCTGTTTTCTGGAAATACAGTATTATTCCTGCCATTATTGTACCTCTGACTATACTCAGTGACTATGCTAGAGCTAGGGCTAAACAAGCACTGACTAGTAAACTCTTAGATGCTGGTTAACTTTTTAAAATCAGTTTAGATGCTTCAGATCTAAAGTCCAACTGACTTCCCTGTAAGGCCTAAACTTTTAAATGCCTACTTCATTACTGAAAAATAAATCTAGATAGTAAAACTTTTACTTTTCAGCATCAACATGAGGCATTTTATCTGAAGGTAATTGAGTTTTCCCTCCCCATTCTCCAAATTGAGGGAAACTGAGAT
>NW_010261365.1:6933-9895 GCF_000690775.1 Eurypyga helias
CAGTGAAGTTGGCAGGTACAAGCAAAATCAGGATTGGAGCATTGTTCACCCCCAGTACCTCATCCTTTTCTCAGCAAAGCTACAGGGCAGTTGTTCACTAAAGGAAACTTTTATTAGCAAGACCTTAGCTTGAGCCCTTGCCAGTGAAGATGAAGGCAAAAAAATCATTCAGCACCTTAGCCTTCTCCATATCCTGGGAAAACAGCTCTCCCATTTCCTTCCGCAGAGGGCACACTTCTTTTTTGTTTAAATCTAGAAATGTTTTCTTTTTTAATAGAACTTTTTATCTCAGATGAAATGAATGCTGTCCATCATAAAAGAAATACTCTTTTTGTCACTAGTAGCACTTAATTACTACCCATTCAAAAGTGGAATCTGTTACCATTTCAGGTAAGCCTCCATAAGCACAAGTTCCCTATAACAAGAGCAGACTCAAATTATTTCCAGCCCAGCAGTAGCATTAGTGATTCAGAGGAGTTTAATCTCTGTTCTGTAAGATTAGATTCTATTTCTCTATGACGGTATTTTTATACTCCAAGAAAGAGCTTATTCTCTCACCAGCTTCTGTTTTCAGACACATGTAATATAGTCCACTGAAACCTCCTGTACTGCCCATAGCAAAGTTAATGTACCTGAGCAGTAATAATTGGGAGTTTTTACTCCTCTAACTCTGTTGCCTGACTCAGAGGCAGGAGTCCCTAGTCATCAAGAGGAGCAGAATTCAGCATGAAATTTGACTTGTGTTTGTCCCTTTCAGAGAAACAGTGAAGAAGTTCTTGACCTCTCTATCATGTATTGCATAGCTTTGTCTCACCAGAAGAAACAATGTGAATAGCATAGGAAGTAACTGAATGATGGATAAATCCATGGGAGTGTAAAAAAAATGCAAAGCATCGTTAATTTGAAGAACATGAAAAATTGCCTCCATGTGCAGCACTGGAAATTCTGTACACCTTTCATGAAGGATGCCGTACAGAGAACCAAAGTTAACCCTTTCATAGACTAAACGGGTTTTCTCCAAGCCACTAGACAGACAAACAGGCATCAGCCGTAGCAAATGAGGATGACTGAGTTTACTACTATGTTCCTGATCTACAATGAGAAGATCAGCTAAGTGTAGTTTACTACAGTTCTGATGGGGCTCAAAGCTGAGCCTTCACTGTAACTGCTGCATCCCCGCATTAAGTTTGTCATGATCATGTAGGGTCAAACATGGTAAGAAAATGTTAGTTCATCATCTGCCTGAACCAAGTCCTTTTCTTCAATAACAGGGAGAGATTCCAAGTACCTCAGGTGCCCACTGCCTGCAAGATAAAACTTCCCAAAACCAAACGTTTAAGTGTTCCTCGCTGCACTGGCTCCACCTTTTAGAAGTCTATCCAGAGGACTGTCAAAATTTCCTTGCACAAGACCACCAAACCTCGATGGACTGCAGACCAGCATTTTTGATAAGCCAGCCCTCCTGAGTAGATCAGAGGGAAAATTTTGACTGGCAGCCTGCATGTGGAACGTACAATGCTGTATAAACTCCAGCATCTGAGCACTGTTTTCTTTTCCAGCTGACAGAGCCCAGCACTGTGGATTTCTTCCATCTTTATCGTGTACTCTCACTCCATCTCCTTCATCCAGTAAAATGCTAAGAATCCACTGATTTCCTGGGAGTGCAGCTGCATGGACTAGGGTGCTTCCATCGTAACAGTGATGATTAGCATCTGAGACATAATCCTACAGTACATCTACTCTTTTACCAAGACCTAGCAGCACAGCAGTGAAGAGAGAGGTTTGGTCCATGGGATTTACAGCATCAAGAAAAACACCTCTTTTAGAAGCTTTTTCACTTTCACATAGTTTCCTTGCCTGACATACTCATGCAGTTGAGCTTCCAGGGAGTCAGCTTTTATACTTCCAAGCTGGACTGGGCAGAGAACTGGAAGAGGGAGAGCACGAGCCATCTTCTTTCCTCAACAGGACCTCCTCAGCAATGCCACCTCCCCAGCAGCCACGGCACGCAGTCACTCTGAAGCGTGCTTTGCAGCATCACATTCTGCGCATGCATGGCCATGAGCATTCCATCCCGCCCCACGCACAGCTGGCAGTTGGCAGTTATCATTTAGAGCCTGCCCTGTAAACTACATGTATGCTAGCACATTTAATTAAATTTATCCAGAAACACTCTCTGGCATAAAGAGGAAATGGCTTAGAATTATCTGGATTCGTGCTGCTAGACTGGCTCAGCTCCCAAACTAGGGTAAACCTATGTAGATTTTCTATTGAGAACTTACTCAAACTTATGCCAACTTCCAAAACATGCCTGAGAACTGGGAAAGCGGGAGTTTGTCTACTCCAGAACATGACAGGTACTGTTCTTACACTTTAACAGTTAAGTTCCAGTGTCAAGAGGTGCTTCCTTAATCTGTTTAATTTACTAACATAAATGTAACAGTAGGTGAAATTCTTCTATCCTCTTCTATCTCTCTGGTTGATCCTGAAGACGTTCTTTTCCTCTGTCTACAGAAGCATCTAATGAGTAAGTTCTCCTCAGAACCTGAAATGTGCCTTAAAAAAAAAAAGCCTACTTCAGTATTGATAATTGCAGATGAAGTGCCTTCCTTAGGAGCATTTAGATTCAGGGATCAACACAGTATTGTCTTTCTTTGCATTGCTCCCCTCAGAGTTTCTGCTATATTTATTACTCCAATCCCACTTTTACATCCTATTCCACTAGCGTAGTTTGTTGATTATCTTTCTGACAAAGAGCAATTTGTGATTTCACTAATGGAAACACAACCATGTATTGTAACACAAGAATGTATATATATAACAATAATGGAGATCTACATTAAATTGAACTGATGACTTTTATATTTCTTAAGTTACACAGAAAAAAGAAAGGAGGAGAGAGCTCCAAGTTAAAAAAGAGAGGGAGAAATGTTTTCTGTCAGCTTGACATTATATAACATTT
>NW_010261365.1:9921-11355 GCF_000690775.1 Eurypyga helias
AATGTACAGGAATTCCTCCTTGTCAGTCTGGCACATCTATTTCTAGTGGACTGCAAATCTTAGCATATGCAATTCATGCTTGCACATGAATATGCCTGAGTGTGACTGTGCAATGAGGGAGAAGGTGGATCTCATAACACCCTTGCAAATTCAAGGATTTTTTTTTCTTTTACCACTTGATAAAGTATTATTTAGAGGGAAAAAAATCCATATGTGTGCGTAATCTTTTTCCATTTTTGTGGGCTTTCTCATTGTTTAATTGACTTTACTAGAATCATAGAATTGTTTAGGTTGGAAAAGACTTAAGACCATCAAGTCCAACCATTAACCTAGCAGTGCCAAGGCCACCACTAAACCATGGCCCTGACCACCACATGTACAAGTCTTTTAAATGCATCCAGGGATGGTGACTCCAGCACCACCCTGGGCAGCCCGTTCCAATGCTTGACAGCCCTTTTGGTAAAGAAACGTTTCCTAATATCCAATCTAAACTTTCCCTGGCAACACTTGAGGCCATTTCCTTTTGTCCTGTCACCTGAGAGAAGAGACCAACCCCCGCTCTCTACACCCTCCTTTCAGGCAGTTATAGACAGCGATCAGATCTCCCCTTAGCCTCCTCTTCTCCAGGCTGAACACCCCCAGCTCCTTCAGCCGCTCCTCACAGGAACTGTGCTCCAGACCCTTCCCCAGCTCCGTTCCCTTCTCTGGACATGCTCCAGCATCTCAATGTCTGTCTTGTAGTGAGCAGCCCAAAACTGAACCCAGGATTGGAGGTGCGGCCTCACCAGTGCCCACTTCTATCCCTTCATGTAGATGGGCGTCACATTTGCTAACCTCCAGCCAACTGGGACCTCCCCAGTGAACCAGGACTGCTGATAAAGGATTGAAAGTGGCTTGGTGCCCACTTCTGACAGCACCCTCAGTACCCTCAGGTGGATGCCATCCAGCCCCTTAGACCTGTGTGTGTCTAAGTGGTGCAGCAGGTCAGTAACCATTTCCCCTTGGATTATGACGGCTTCATTCTGCTCCCTGTCCCTGTCTTCCACCTCAGGGGGCTGGGTACCCCGAGAACAACTGGACTTTCTACTAAAGGCTGAGGCAAAGGAGGCATTAAGTACTGCAGCCTTTTCCTCATCCTTTGTCACTATGTTTCCCCCTGCATCCAATAAAGGATGGAGACTCTCCTTCACCCTGCTTTTGTCGCTAATGCATTTATAAAAATATTTTTCATTGTCTTTTACAGCACTAGCCAGATTAAGTTCTACCTGGGCTTTGGCCCTTCTAATTTTGTCCCTGCATAACCTCACAGCATCCTTGTACTCCTCCCGAGTTGCCGGCCCCTTCTTCCAAAGGTTATAAACTCTCCTTTTTTCCCCTGAGTTCCAGCCAGCATTCTCTGTTCAGCCAGGCCGGTCTTCTTCCCCAACAGCTCAT
>NW_010261365.1:11468-30136 GCF_000690775.1 Eurypyga helias
AAAGAAAAGAAAAGAAAAGAAAAGAAAAGAAAAGAAAAGAAAAGAAAAGAAAAGAAAAGAAAAGAAAAGAAAAGAAAAGAAAAGAAAAGAAAAGAAAAGAAAAGAAAAGAAAAGAAAAGAAAAGAAAAGAAAAGAAAAGAAAAGAAAAGAAAAGAAAAGAAAAGAAAAGAAAAGAAAAGAAAAGAAAAGAAAAGAAAAGAAAAGAAAAGAAAAGAAAAGAAAAGAAAAGAAAAGAAAAGAAAAGAAAAGAAAAGAAAAGAAAAGAAAAGAAAAGAAAAGAAAAGAAAAGAAAAGAAAAGAAAAGAAAAGAAAAGAAAAGAAAAGAAAAGAAAAGAAAAGAAAAGAAAAGAAAAGAGAAAAGAAAAGAAAATACCCAAAACAGGAAAACATCAAACCTTAAAGCTTAGAGGAAATAACTAATAATTTTGTTTCTAACTAATTCTGGTTATGAAACAAATATACCACAGTATCTCTAATTTCCACATACTTTTTCTCCTTTATCATTTAGACAATCTTAGGAAGAAAACCTTATTTGAAGCTGCTGAAAGATGACAGAAACCTCAAAACCATGGAAGAAAAATGAAGCCTATGAAGAGTTGTTGCCCTATCCTCTCCTCAGCTTTAAGAATGAAGAAACATGTATGCTCTGCCAATCCACTAGCATGCAGCAGCACAGTATTCTTTTGGCAGGTGTGGAAAAAAAGCAGAAGAAAACTATCACGTATGCTGAAGCATTCTAGAAACATTCAGGAGCAGATTCAGAACTCCCAGAAGAATCAGGTGATAGAAACAATAGATAGACTGTATTGGTAAAATTCTTTAGTGAAATTACAAGCTAGAGGAAGAAATATCTATGCAAAAAATCTATAAATGTGTCATCCATCGAGAAGGTAAGAAAAAAGCAACAGAAAACTTCACAAATATAGCTTAATTCCATTGTACTAAAACCATTTCTTGCTCTTTCAGGATGTAAGTCACCTATATACGAGTGAACTATAAACTATAAATCATAAGACTTCTCATGTTGGGAGTATTTTGCCATGCAGTACTGAATTTATTCTGAAATCAGGGCAATTGGAAAGCAAGTATGTATAGCAAAAGGCAGACAGGCAAACCATATGTTACAGCAGCAGCAGCCAGTGTGAAGGGGAGGATAAACGCACTTATCACTAAAATATAGCTCAATTAAAAATATTTTTATAAACCATGAAAGATCAGACTACAATACAGAGCATTTCTTGATCCCTGAGCAGACCGAGCGACTAGTGTTGTATAAGAACTGGGTATGACCATCTTTAGGCTGAATGGAAGAACCAGGGAGATACTGGGATAAAACAGGAGGCAGTACTTATTGTTGAGCAATATTTTAAATAACATCTCTCTGCTTGTTATTTATATGTACTTACATTTCTCTATGCCTTATTTAAATGTAGTTTGGATTTTGCAAAATAAAATTTTATTTCCTTCATTCCTTGGTACCTTGACCAGGCAGCTGTGGGGAGGAGTATATCTGAAAAAGAGTAGAAATATTTTGCAGGTACAGAAGTTGGTCTGAGAAAACATATTACCTCTCTGCACAAGCCTTATCTCACTGGAAATATTCTACTTGCTTCTTTCATACAGCTAATGGGATTCACGTTTTTGGTGTTTAAGTACAGTGGCAGTTCTAGGATTCTAAACAGCACTACGACCTGTGCTTGAGACCCAGAAGGCTTAATTAAGAAATAAAAGGGAATCTGAGCAAAACTACTATGCTGTCTTTAATGAGAAAAAACTTAGGAACACAGGGGCATACCTAGAGAAAACCAAGTATTTTCTAAGTTGACAATTTTTTAATTTATACTAGTTTACAATTATATCAATTGAGTGAAATGGCTTTTTACTTTTGTGTTCTTGTTTCAGAGCGGAGATTATGGTGATCCACAATGTACTATAAGGAATAGCAGTGAAGAAAGAAGATCAGGCTTAAAAAGGATTTAGTCTGGCATAGCAGCAGGTACTCAGGAATGTAAGGTGAGTTCAGGTTGTTTGCACATAAAACCACTAGATCTTGAAGACCTCTAGTATTGGCTATTGAGCACGCTCATGACTGAACTTTCATATCATATGTCTAATAATACAAAAGGTAAGGAAAAAAGGCCAGGCAGCAGATACTGCCGTTACACTTTCTTTCATGGCTCCTACCTGTGTTTGGTTTCTTGTGAGTTCTCTGTAAAGCAGGACATGAGGGCTATGAATCTTTGTTTCAGGTCCTTCTGAAACACTGGTCCTACCTTGTTACACAGACAAACCACTCTGGTTGCACTATAGAGCAGGTTTTGTTGCCAAGCTACATTCTTTGCTCTAGACACTTCTTTTTTCTTGAGAAGCTGCAGGTGGTTGATATTTTTGTAGCCCTCTTCTTCCTCCCAGTTTGTTTGATAAACACAATGCAGTGGCAAAGGCAGCCATGGAACTGAATGATGCTATTTGGAAGTTACCTCCTGGTGCGATGAAGCTAGCAGGAGTATAAAAGCATAAAAGAATGCATTTAAAAGAAGAGTAATTTTCTTAAATATTGAGAAGTGATTCTCTTAAGATAATACTTGCAATCAGCACCCAGCATGTGCAGCAGCCACGTTCTGGAAGACAAAATTGGCTGCTTCAGAGAGTTCAGCGTAAAGCAGACGGTTGGGGTACTGTAGTTCTCCTACACTAAGTTATTAAAAGACAAATCTGGTATGCTACTGAAGCTCCATGTGAGGTGTTCCAAAATCACATAGTTCTTATATAGAACAGAAAGTAGTTAAGATCTGCATGTTGCTATTTGAAAGTTAAGCTTTGGTCACCAAACCCATCCATATTAATTAGTGTGTATCTTAGAGACTATTTTTTGCAGATCAGCTTGGAAAGTAGAACACTTTAAAAGGCATAGAAATTACTAAGACACATGCAAGTAGTACAAAATAAACTGAGGAAGAAATGAAAAAAGAGATGTGGGGAAAAGACCAGAATAAAGTAGTGCAATAATTAGAATTTTTATTTGTAGAAGAAAAAAAGCCCATATTGCAATGGAATTATGGCTGTGGTTATGAAATAGGTACTGGAAGAACAAGTGAAAGCTGCTGAGTTACTGATGAAGTATTCTTTGTAAGTCCGATTCCAGCGATCGTCAGCACGAAGTAGAGATGATCCCTATACCAATCACCTCTGGCAGTCAGTTTTTAATGGAATTTAGGGTACAGTATTATCCCTGAGATTGCTATTTACTTCTTCTATTAGAACCCAAGGTGGACCAGTATCCCCAAGGCTGCACGTCTCCTGTGCTCAAAAACTAGATTAACTGTTTCCAGCTATTTTAGCACTATCAGTGCTATTTGTTATTATAGGAACATAAAGATTCATTCATTTAAAATTCTGAATCTCTCAACATTTTGTCCTCTCTTTTCCTAAAACACATTCTTTTTGTGCTCTGATTTTGAAGGGAAGCCATTCAAAAGATTTTAATTGTCTGCAACCTTATCTCTATTTTTATATGCCTTTTTACAATTTTGTTATAAAAAATAGTTCTCAACTATTAATTTTTCAAAAGGTGTTGCTTTTGGTGGAAGCGCTGTGCTGAATGCCGATTGTTAGGGGGAAATAAATGTGCTTCACATACAACCGACTGGAAATTAACTTCACATGCCATTCAGATTAGATGAATAGCATGGCTGGAAATTGCTTATTTTGTCATGATAAAGTTAATACAGATTTTTAAATAAATAAATAAAGATTATTCTCTGGCACTAGTATGACAGTTTGTGACTTCCCAAATGAAGTGAGAAGCACACTGACACTTCATTTACTATGCAAAAATGGCATATTTTTTTATAAGTGGGGCTGCTTTAAGAAAATAATAAGCCTTATCATGCCAGTGAACAGGAACAATTTCATTTATTCCTAAATAAATAGATTATAGGTATTTAGCTTTTTCCTGAAGTTATAGTCGCTTTTCCAGTTGAAATTTTTTAAAAATGTTCATACCATATTCTTTTGCCATCTGACAACAGGATCAGCATGGAAGAGCTACTTCTTTTGAGGCACTGCTTCTTCATATAAGGTACAGATGGAGTTTTGATGCAGTCTCTTCTTGGTCTCTCAGCACTAGCGTTAGCTGGTCTTTGCTCTGCCTGGTCTATATTCTAACTCTTGCTTTATGGGACATTCCCAGAGTTCATCTTATCAGTTATCATGAACAACAAAAAAAACCAACTACCACAATGACAGAAATGAGGGCATAATCTGGTATGTATTACTTTAGGAGCAATGTCAGGTTTAGCATTCTTTGCTATCTATCTACCCAGCGATCTACCAATTCATATACAGTCCTACACCACAATTTTTTCCATTGTGACAGCATAGCTACTTGTATGGTTCTACGGTGAAAATCAAGAAAGTCTTCGACTGAAAATTACTCCCCCATTTCTCCTCTCTTTTTTTCAAGATCAGTTCTCAGTCCAGCTCCACACGGGACAGCATGACACACTTGTACAGGTACACAGAAACCAGTAGCAGTGAATGAAGGGGCAAGATCTCCACTGAATCTTTTAACATTGCCAAGGAGCTTCTTTCATTCACCGTGGTGAAAAATTCTGGCTTAGCTGTATAAAAAAGCTTCTCTTGTCTCATTGTATCAGGCTACAGTCTTCCTAGTTGAAAGTTCAGAACTTAAAAAAGTGTCATTTCAGAGTGCAGATTTGTGTAATAACCATGTTGCCCCCTGCTGCTCCACTGATAACGAACATACTCTTTATGAATACAGTAAGTACACTTCTGAGCTATTTTTAAGTTTCCTAATTTATTTATTTACATTTCCAACCTGTTCATGAGTCATAATTTGAGTAAGTATGTATCAAAATTACCGTTTATATTAATTACATATCTCTCCAGGAAAAAAGGAACAATTCTTATCTAGAAGGTGCTGCCATACAGTTACTGGATAAATTAACAGTATACTGTGGAATAGCATTTTTAAACCTAAAGTAAATGTTTGTGTAATTTCAGTAAAAAATCCTTAAGTATGTGGGGAAAAGAGTCTCTCTTAAGATTTAAGAGAAGTAACATCAGTGTTCTTACCTGACCTCTGTGATAACATTCAAGATGGTACTGAATTTAAAAAAATGATCTGGGAGTTGATAAATAATTACCCTTTTTTCCACCTTTGGATGAACTGCTTTTTTCGGAAGTAGCGTGTCCTAAGGACAGTAGAGCGCAACCATGGTTTTATCTGAGCTGTAACATGATAAGCATTAAATGTCAGAATTTTGCAACAGTAACAAAAAAGGCCTCTTACTGTAGCAAGGGTCTTCTTGCCAAGTGATTGTATCAGTAGGTCTCTTGGCTTCTGTCACATTCAGCCCATTGGTTGCTTGACTTGTAAATACAAACTCTGCCACAAATCCAGAACATTTTCAATCTAAACAGGGATAAAGTATGACAGATGGATGTAGAACACAGATGGAAGGAGGGAGTAGAAAGTCTTCATTGCCACAATCCATATCATATTTATTATGAAGAAAAAAATAGCTCAATTTCTGAAGCACCCATATTTTTTGAGCTTGGAACTCTCATAATCAGTTGCTGATGAATTGCTCAGCAACTTCTGCCCTTTGGGTAGTCAGCTGTCCCACTGTCCCTATTTTTCTCCTTTTGTTTTTATTTTTCACCCACGGCAATCAGTTTTAAGTGTCACGGGTATCATCTTCCTTTCATTCACCAACCCCAGATTCAAATGTGTAAGCATTTTAGGAGCTCCATGATCTTTCAAGTGGTTTAGAGGTTCAGTTTAACTTCATGGTGATGTTATTTGGCTTATTCCAACTTTGCAAGCATGCAAAGGTCATTCAATCAGATCTTAAGAGCTCTAAGTTGTTAATTTCCTTAGCATGAAAGAACACACAGTAAAGTAAATAACTCCTTTTTTTAGGAAAGAAGAAATGGAAGTGGAGAAAGACATATAGACAACAGGTATTAACCCCTTCTATACAGCAGCTATCAGGGGTGATGTGTGTATAGCAAGGCTTGGGTAAGGAATCCCTTTCCAGATAGCTTTTGTGCAAAGCTTCAATATTTCAAATGTACTTCAAGTTGCCAGCTAGTTAAAGCATTTATGAAACACTATATATTATACACACAAAGAACCATACAGCCCTTCTGATACTACTATTTTTGGTATTTTGCTTCTCCCTGACACTGAACAAAAGGATTTACTTACCCTGATAAAACAACCGACGAACCAACCCCCAAAAAAGCTCACCTCTTACCATTTTCAAAAGTTGTGTTGCATAACACGTGTAGCCATAGAGATGAGATGAAACTGCATTTTTCTGCGTTACTGGAAACAAGAGCAATGTACATACTATGTGAGATGCCCCTTTGAGCATCATCTAACATATTTGAAAAAAAAACCAAACTCCTATCAAATGGTTTAATAATATTGCCCTGTTTTGCAAATGGAAAAGAGAAGTGTGGGAGGGGTAAAGGTTACACCCCAATTATTCTGGAATAGCAATTAATGTGTTTCAGCTCCTGTCCATATGGGTGTTTCACAGACTTATCACTGGACTATTTGGGCATTTCTGACAGTATAGTAGTAGCACACCATCTACCTGGATTTTAACTCCCTAAACAGAATCAGAAGTTACACACACATACACCCAGCTAAGATTAATCATAGAAAATTTCAGGAAAAATATTTTTAATCACTGTTAGAAACAGAAATAGTCATTACCATGATGGTGCTGCAGCCTCTTTTGCAGTTTTACTGATACTCTTTAGGAGCTTCCATTGGTCTGGCAATAATCCCATTAAAACCAAGTTGTTTTCTATTTAGTCTGCATAGAAGTGACAGAATTTGGCTTATTCTTGCTATTATGATCCAATAATGCATGCACGTTGTAAAAGCATACTCAATTAAAAACATTAGCTACAACATAACATTATAGCACATTCTTTCAGAAACTGACAGCCTTTCAGAACCTGTGAAGATTTGCACAAGTATGGAGAAATTTCTTGTAGATACTGGAATAATTGCTGGCAGATTTCATTTGTTCCAGAATATAATACAGTAGCACTATCAGATGTACATTTTCATTGCGGTAGTTCAGAAAAATCACTGCAGAAGGAACACTAGACTGACTTGAGCTACAGTAAGCAACATGATGATTTGTTGTCACGCTTGTCATCACAAATTCAGTCTCATCTTGTAGTAGCTAGGTAAGTGTATTTTTCTTTGAAGCACAGAACAACATTTTTGAAAGCTATGGCACAACATTTTTATCTCCTTTTCTTAATAAAACTCCTTTGCCTGTTCAAAAGGAATATCCTGAATTACTAGTGTCCCAATATGTTTCTGTTCAAGCTTATCTAATTCAACAGCATGAAGCCTTCAGAACAAACAGAAAAGAAACACAGTATATACTTATATATAATTGTGTGTATGTATACTTACACAAACAACCCCATATATATATTTAATATATATGTGTGTATACACACACCCCCATATATATAAAGCTTTCATGGCAGAAACAAAACAGTTGGCAAAGCTTACTCATGAAGTGGGATTTGAATCATAAACCATTCAAGAGATCCAGGCTGTTTTCCCAATTTTCTGAAAAACAATTATTGGCAGATATAATGAACACTCTCTTTCAAAAACTGATACGGATTACATCTAAATAAATTTACATCTTCAGAAATTCTAAAGAACATATGAAAAAAATATTCAGCAAGAAGCATTTGTTGAGATTTATAGAAATTATTCTGAAATATTTCCAAGTTCAAGCCCACCTTGTTTTAAGAAGCAAGTTATGATTAAAGAGCTTTGCTCAGAAAACTTGACAAAAGGGGAGACTCATACAAAAGATGAGAGAAAGCATTGCATCAGCATAGGTCATCCTTTTTCTTTTTGTTGAATCTCTATCCATTGTGCTGCATTTTTTTGTTTCAGCTATACCCAAGGGTTGGACAGGTTAAAAACAAGACATAAGGATTGTTTCAAATCCTTATGTCAAATCCTAACATTTCAAATCCTAAAACCTTCTTTATTGTTAAATTATGGGGGCGGGGGGGAGGGGATGGGGACGGGGGGACACACAACACAATGACAGAATTCAGTATGGTAGATGGTTTTTAAGCCAAATCAATTTCTGCAATTATTTATTTCAGTTAGAGCTCAATCTGCTATTACTGCTTTGATTAACTTATTTTATGCACTGTATAGTCAGTCAAAGGTTTACAAAGTACTGCACAAAATATGAAAGAAATCCTAGAAATTTCAGGAAAAGGAACTGTTAGGGCAGAGTGTATATATCTACAGAAATCTATGATAGAAGTTTCATATATTGCCAACCATAACTACAACTGTCAAATTCTGTAGGAGGGAAGGCAAAACTATAATAAAACTTTCCATTTGGGGGAATTTATGACATTGTACTGATTGAGGGACTGATTCACCACCATTTATAACCTGTAACCTTAACAGTAGCTGTGGAAAATGTATATAAAATTCTACTTGTGCAACAGAATTCTTCACAGAGTTACAGGGACTATCAAAAACAGCAAGGAAAAGGACAATCACATCTTCTTTTTTTTGTTGTTTTTCCCCATTTAGGGTTAAATCATCAACAAACCACCAACTCATCAACAACCATAAAGAAATAAATGATCAACCCATGGGACCAAATAGAAAACTCTGCTAACTAGCCATGTAAGTTTTGTCTTCATATTCTTCTTACTATAGATAATACAGAAGGTGAAACTTGCAACCAGTTATCACTTTTCCCACAAACATAAGCATGAATACAATCATATGTACAGCTCGAGGGTGAAGGAAAAGAGAATGTGCTGCAATTTTGGGAAGAAACCAGATAAATAGATGATAAAGGGAAGGACAAGAGAATAAGGAAATGCCTATCAAAATGGCATTGTCTACAGTGCAGAAAGGAAAGGTCAGATGAGGAAATTTGGTAGAGAATCTTAGTATTTATCCCTCAGCACAAATATCTTTATATTCATTCTGCTGATGTTCTCCTCACATTTTTCCTACTCAGACTAGCAAAAATACAAAAGCATCTTGAAAATGGTTTTAGAGATGTCTGCTTGTTTGTATCTGCCTCTGGCCCGTGGATATGCTTCTCTTCCCTTATCACACAAAAGTACTATGATCTAGATTGATCATCTTAACAAAACTTCTCAATACATAAAATTACTACATATTCCCTAAATAACACAGTGGTATATTAACCATTTTTTCCTAAATCAGGTTACAATAAAGTGTAATGTTTTTATCTACTATGCTCTCACTGTTTTAACATCTGTAACGTTTCTACAGTCCTCCCCCCCAATCTGAAACAATTGGAAAAAGTACACAAAACATAAATACTTTTGAAGAAAAGAGGATTTTTAGCATGCTGTCATCCCGTGATAACTTCACATCATAAAAGAAAGTGTGGTCTCCTTTAGTAACACTTCCCAGTTTACAATAAATGGATACATAGGATACCCATTCATATAAATGAATATATTTATCTTAAAGCAAGATAAATGACAATCATCTCCTCACTTGCATTATTTCATTTGAAGGTAAAAATAAACTCATTGCTGATGGCTCAAAGCCACACAATTTCTAACCAATGCTGCTATTCAGGATGGTTTTTTCTTATTGTTAGGTCTACTATTTTTGTTCGTTTACTCTTGTTATGTCTATTATTTATCTGTTATGGCAGAGCTCCATTTATTTCCTGTAAAGCAGTAAGCACCTTCATACCTTCCCTCACTTCCCAAGCTGAGGCAGCTCTGCAACTCAGTATTCTCTGAAATCCCTGAAAATTTGTTTTAAAAGCTGAACACACGAAGCCCCAGAAGCTCAGAACGTACCTTTCACTTTTCAGATGTGATCCATTACAACATGAACATACACTTCGTCTTTCCCTCAGGGGTTCTTGTGAATAGTCCCTTTGCCTGAGTTTGAGAAATCAGAATGGTTCAGACTCCGAATAATCTTATCCCAGGAAGACAAACAATATCATACAAAGTGATGGAAATATAATTACTAGCATTCATTTCCTAAAGCTATCATTTTCTTTTATATTTCTGCAGCTGGTTTAACTTCGATTGCTTCAGTGCTCTTCTGCTAGTATATCCTCTGCATGATGATTTGTCCGAGCCCTGATGAAAATTCTGTATTTACTTGATACAGTTGTTCTTAATCTGAAGGGGTTTTAGCAATTTATGGACATTTCTTCTTAATACACTTCAAAAGTATGTGCATCTAGAAGAGGAATAAAGAAGGGGAGAAAAATATCTGCCTAACACCTGATCAGGGGCTCGCTCATAAAAATTCAGTGGCTTGATTCATTTTTGGTAGGCAAAACACTTAACATTCTCCCCTTTTTCTCTGCTCTTCTGGCATCTTTGAGTTTACAGTGACATTTTTAAAAGTGTAACACAGTTTTACTTTATTAGTGTTTGATTGACTCCAGCTTTTCCTTGCTTTATGATAATCATTCATCTTTGATAGCAAGTGCAAATAAACATCATTACTGTTTCAATTATTTGGTTATTATTTCCTGCAATTTCTTGCTAAGGTTTTGGTTATTTAAATTAAGCTTTCATTTGCCTATATTCAAATCCATACTGATTGATTTCTTGTAAAGACAGTTTCTGCGGTCCTCACATCAGATATTTATTTTGTATCTGCTGTGAGATACTGATTTCATTACATTCAATTCTTCTGCTATGTAGCAGAACCTCGTCAGTTCACATGGGACAGTTAATATGCACACAGCTGAAGAATGCATCAGTGCCAATATGATATCTCTATCCAAAAGGACGCCCCTTCAGGAAAAGTAATGCAAGATTTGACAGTCTACTCAATTTTTATGAAGGGGGAAAAATGGAAGATAAGGGGAAAAAAATCAGGCTTATTAACCTGAAGCAAAAACTCTTAGCTGTCAAAGGATAATCCTGAGATGCTTGCCATGTCTTAATTAAACACAGCATGGGCTGATAAAATGCAGAGAACCTCTAAACTCCTTGCTGTACACTGAATTTTTGCCTAGACACTGAAGACACTTTTGAATTCTCTGCAGCTTGCAAACAGTACTGAACAGTTGTCAGATTTCTGCATAACGCATTTCAGTCAAGACTTGAGAAGTAAGGAGCTCATTTGTAAGAATTTTGCAGGAGATGCTTTCCTCACAAGAATGAAATGCTAAGTGGTAATCTTTGGTTTTACAGTGTTTAATTATAAACTGTATCAAAACATACTTACAGGAAAAAAATAAGATACATCCTTCAGAACAGACACTGGTCCATCCTCAATTAATAGGCTGACCATTAGCAAATTCATTTTAAAAAAATCCAAATTTGATCCTACATATTAGCATTGTGTAATTAACATTTTAATCTCGTTACCAGAAAATACTGTTATTTTGAGGCAAGCTTTATTGTTCCCAAACGTTTGATGGGGAATAAATTTGTAAGAAATATGACTCACTGCTTGTGTTTTGGCAATCACTGTGGATTACAGTACAGTACCATGAGGTTTTGTTTCTTTGCTACTAAGATTACAGAAAAAAAACTTGGTAAAAATCTGCAGCCACTCAGGTACTTAATTTAGATCACAATCTATTCTTTGCTTCATAATCTTCTGCCTTACTATGCAATGTATTCTATTCCCACACTTTGTACCGATTCAATGATAAGTATGACACTTCACATAAATCCTATTTTAGTCACATAAACTTTGAAATTAGTTTTGTGATTAATTTGAGGGTTTTTTCATTTAAGGCTGCCAGGTGAAACAGGACAGGAAATGACTGACGAGAACCTGGAATGGCGATGTGCAATTTCAAAGTACCACATGCCATGTGCAGACAACAAACGTGCAGCAGGTACACTTGCCTTTTTGAAGCAAGGTCCTCTTCAAAAAAAGGTTCTTCCAGAAGAGGCCACTGGAATATTAAGTATGTAATCTCTGAACGATTCCTACAAACAACGGTGCATGCAAAGGTTAATATTCATAGGTATGCATGAGAGACCTGAACACAGAAAATACTTCACTAACAGGGCAAAAGCTATGTAGTCCAAGTAGCTAATTAAAGAGTTTACCTCAATAGGAAAGTAAGAATCGCTGTTGTTCTGATGCAGTGCAACTCCACTGGAGCAACAGCCATTTTTGCCACCCATGAATTCATCTGCAACCCAGTCAAACTGATGGAGCTGAAGGTTACAAAAGGAAAAGACTACTGTAGACTTCAATTTACATAAATTTGGGTGGTTTAGTCCCGAGTTTGTCCTCCTGCTTTAATGCACAGTATTGTATATACAGTACAAACACACTTTCTTTACATTCTTGGTGGTCTAAACTGTGTATCTTTCAGAACATAAAAGTACCAATCTTGCACAAAATAATCATTGCAAGATAACAAGGTATACAAAGACAATGCCCATTAACACAATCTCAAATAAAAGTATCATTTAAATCCATAAATAGGAAGGAAGGAAATGTGTAATACCACACACGGAGAACGAAAGTATGGTATGTATGGTCTGCACATTTCTTAATCCACAAAGGCAGGTTTCAGGAACTGCATTCCTCTGCTACACAGGGATATATTTTATAAATATTCTAGTCTTTAAAAACTCCCTAGTGTATAGTCATCTATGATATCAGATATAAACTCTAATTTATGGACATCACGTAAGCTCCTCTTTAGAATACTGTTTTAAAATCAGAACACGCAGTCCTCTATCAACTGGAGTGCCAAAAAGAAACCGATTTTCTTGAAAGAAAGGTTTTGTTTGAATTCAACAGTCAGTTTATTTGGCATACAGTTCATACATTCACTTCATTAATTGTCAAGTATGCTAGCTAAAGATTAACACCATCTCATGCTGACATTTGATTGCATAACGCTGATACTCCTCATCATTTTCCTTCTGCAGGAAGCAATCAAGAAAACAAGTCTAAAAACTTTAATTTCCCTAAAATGTATTGGAAGCAAGGCCAAAACTGTTTAGGTTTCCCATTTAACTTCTGAATACCTGAAAACCAAGTGTGAATTTGCACCTTGTCGGTAGCATGTAAGATGTCTTCACGCTTTGAGGGCTGTTGTTCTGCAGTGATGTCTGTTTCAACGCTCATGGCTACAGCACTTGGCAGGGGGTTGCTGTTTGCTCAGCTGCGCACACAGCTTCCCTATAGTTCAAACCACTATATTTCATTAGGAAAAATTAAGTACACCTTAAGGACATTGCTTTGCTGTGTCTGTAAAGGCTGGATATCCCAGAGAAACTACATAGAATCATAGAATCATAGAATGGTTAAGGTTGGAAGGGACCTTTAAAGATCATCTAGTTCCACCCCCCCTGCCATGGGCAGGGACCCCTTGCACTAGACCAGGTTGCTCCAAGCCACATCCAGCCTGGCCTTGAAGACATCCGGGGATGGGGCATCCACAACATCTCTGGGCAACCTGTTCCAGTGCCTCTCCACCCTCTCTGTGAAGAATTTCTTCCTGACATCTAATCTAAACCTCCCTGATTTCAATTTATACCCATTACCCCTTGTCCTATCACTACAGGCCCTTGTAAAAAGTCCTCTCCCAGTGCCCTTGTAGGCCCCCTTCAGATACTGGAAAGCTGCAATGAGGTCTCCTCGGAGCCTCCTCTTCTCCAGGCTGAACAAGGCCAATTCTTGCAGCCTTTCGTCATAGGAGAGGTGCTCCAGCCCTCTGATCATCTTCGTGGCCTCCTCTGGACTCGCTCCAAGTGGTCAATATCCTTCTGATATTGAGGGCTCCACAGCTGGACGCAGCACTCCAGGTGGGGTCTCACCAGAGCAGAGTAGAGGGGCAGAATCACCTCCCTCGACCTGCTGGCCACACCTCTCCGGATACAGCCCAGAATACGGTTGGCCTTCTGGGCTGCCAGCGCACACTGCCGGAAGAACAATGATTTGTCTGTCATGGTAAGGTAAAAGAATACACTTCCTATGAATGTTATTCTGGAAAGGTTTGGGAATCACTTTCCCCGCAAATTAAGTTAAACACCAGAGATTAATAGACTCAACCATACTTGCAATATAATCAGCTATTTAAAAACTACTCCCCCATGCGGCAACAATGCCAAATGCAAATCTGGCCACGTTCCATCTGCAAGTCCCAAGGTAATGTATTCTTGGGGGACCCTCTCAGCTGCATTTGTACTGGAAATGCACTTACAAACACAATCCCAGGCCAAACTCCCATTGTTCTAGCTGCCAGAAGCTATCACTAACGATGCTGAATTTAATCATTGTGCAAATCCATTTATCCACCTAGAAAAGAAGCACAACAATTCTGAGTGGGGTTTTCATGAGCATGGAAGTGATTGAAAAAATCAATGGGACGTGTTCTCTTAAGTCACTTAAGACCAGATATTAATGATATTTATGTGTCTGGAGATCAAGACAGACACCTGATGGGACTTTCATAACACCTACCTCCCACTGAGATCTCATCCTCTTCTCTTGCTTATATGGGCTATTAGAAAGTTTAATTAATGAGTGATTGAAGTACTTTGTACAATGTTTCATGATCCTTAGGAGAGATGCATGTACCCTGAAAGCTTTTTATTCAGTTCTCTGCAGTAAGTCAAGGGCTTAGGAATGCTGGTGATTAATTTATGAAACAGAACCTGGTAACCCTTTTCCTGCAACCATTCCAACAGTCCTTGCATTAGAAAGACAAGGATTATATCCTCTAGTGTCCTTCCTAAAAGTCAGAAAGGGTAGCAATAATCTCAATGACTAAAAGTTATGCAAATGATTCCATGCATGGAGGCAAGAGTTCTGAAAACAAGGAGTAAAATGGCATACCAACAATATAACTGGGAAGCAAGGATGAAGGATGAATTTAGAGGCCTAAAAAGTGACTTTGCTCCAGCTTCCCTGATTCTCACTTTTTTCTTAATGACACTAAAAATAAATACATGCAGTTTTACCAAACCAGTGATTAGCATGTGATTAATTCTTGATTCTGTAGATATTTACTGTAGAACTGGTATGAACCAAACAAGTGATCAGTTTTCTGCAGCTATCAAAACTGAACAGTGATGCAGCACTACAATATAGCCTTCCTGTAATCTACTGTAATGTACGAATTCTCCATGACATTTCACCTGTATTTGTTTACAAACAGCATTAAATATAGAGCAGAAAAAGAATACAGGGGACAGGTTTATTCTCTTACATTGAAAGCATTCCCCTCCCCCACAATGCTATAGTCAACAACATGATTTTAAGAGTCTGAATTGCTCTTTAATAGAAGGGTGGCTTTTTGAAACAGATTTGGGATTGTCTATTAATCCTGCATATTGTACCCCTCCAGCCCATCCCGTTCTGGAACATCCAGTTCCATATGTGTAGAACAAGTTTCCTCCATGGTCTTCACTTGCAGACAAAGAATAAAATAATACTGGTTTTTTCCAAGTCTTGAAACCACTGTGATTTGCATTAAAAGGACTATTTAATCTTAATTCTTATTTAATCTCAGTTCACTATTAACAGAAAAACAGCCTTATCATTTCTGTGGACATCTTGATAAAAGAGCAGGCTATAGATTAGATTGGCAGGTACACAGTTTAAAGATTACTTGTACTGACAGCTTCAGATAGCAGCATTTGATCAACTACTATCAGCTGCTTTCACACTTGTATAGCAAAACACTGTTATTTCTGAAATACTAAAATAAATCTAAATGGACTGTGAAACTTGCTCTTTCAGAAAAAAAACCCATGGTTTAGAGTCCATACAGGATGATGTACTGTATGACAAAGATAAACTTTTGGAGAGATGCTTGAAACCATATTGCCACCTGCTGTCTCAAACAAAAATCAGGAGACAGGTCTGGGTGGCTGCATTTGAAATTTTGCGAGTAGAAATCTATTTATTTGGGAAATCCATTGTGAAGCAGGGGATGAAATATAAATTTTAAAATTGCAACAGAAGATGTAGTGCCAAGTCTCCTTGTCTTTTGCTTGGCCATGACTGGTCCAGAAAAAATGAGATGAAAAAATGAGAAGGAAGTTACTAGTGACGACTGTGTAGCTAGTCGTGCCCTGCTCATCATAAACTAACATTCTCTTGCAGCTCTTGCCACATGGTGACCAGACACCTACAGCTGGGACGAAATCAGCGATACAAGATCCGTGAAAGTGAAAAGCCCCTTATTACAGGCACAGTGTTTTAAGACAGATTGTGGATAGTGCAAGCAGACTAGGAAAAAGAAACGACTTTGTTCTTCTGCAGCTTCTCTAGCAAAGACATGCCTGTCTACAGGAAACTAACTAGGAGTTAACCTCTATGGTAATGCTGCATTTCAATTAAGTTTTGGGAGAAACAGGATGGTGAATGAAATAGACGTTATGGGGGTTTTAACACCTTACTTTGAATGTTTTGAGGGAACTAAACAGAACATCAATTATTACCATATAAACACTGTTCAAATAAACAGTAAAGATTATGAATAGTGAAAGAACATTCCCACCACACCCCACACCCCCCCAAAAAAAAAAAGAAAATGTACACCAAATAGTAAGAAATATGAATAATACTAACTTAGGTATCTGGGGTGAAAAAACCCAAACAAAACACTAGTGCTCCATTGTTGAGGATTTTCTGCAGGACTATGGTCATGTATAGAGTCTCTGAGCCTGAGCAACTCTGGCTTCGGCCTAGAAGCAAGCAGGACACTACAGGCCCTAGAAGAGAACGAACAATGCACAAAGGAGAAGAAACGTTACAGCAAGAAGGCCTGAAGGCCTTGGGAACGAGGAACTGTGAACACTCCCGAGCTCACGAAACCGCTGCACCTGACCACGCAGAAACTGCACGTTGCACGTTGCTACCTTACAGCAAGGTTGCTACATATACAAAGCCTGCTTACAGTAGAGTTGTTACATACACAAAGCTCGCCTTTAGCAAGATGCTACGTACACAAAGATCGCCTTTAGTAAAGTTACACGAACCGAGCTTTTCTCTAATAATGAACAGAGCTTGCTTTTAATAAAGATGCTACATTTATTAACAAATAATATCAGCTAGGAACCAATCATAAAGGATGACATATGTGCTAAGCATTTAACAAATGTATAAAAAGGCATGTAATTTCGCAATAAATTGGCTCACATCGATCATATTGATCATGGCGTGAAGTCCGTTATTTCATCCCTCGCAACACTCCGTTACATAAATATTAAAAAAAAAAAAAGAAACTGCATTAATTAAAATGGTGTAGCTTAAAGCAGTATTTCTGGGACCAGGTTAGTAAAAAAAGAAAATAAAAAGTTGCTGTATGGAACACTACAAAAAATTCCGTTCTTAGGCAGTAGATAAGGAGACAGAGTGTCTGTTTGAAATGTTCTCATCCAGATGAAACAGACAATGCCCGCGGTCACGGGTAAGAGCCTGATTTCAGTTTGTGGGAAAGCATTGTTAAAAACGAAAAGCAGATGTGCTTCCGTTCTTTCTCACTTCCACCTAATTTTCATTCCTGGACTCCATACAGTGTATCAGCTAGCCTAATTAATTTTCAGAGGTTATTCCTGATGACATCCCAGAGAGATTCAGAGACTGATACAAGGCAGCCAAAACCGGCAGCAGTTAACACCATATCTTGTATACTCTGTGCTTCAGGGGACTTCATGTGTAGCGCACTACTGAGAAAAACTCCAGGATTTATTTTCTTTTCCTTATTTTAATGAGTTTCAAAGACTAATTAGCTGATGTATCAATCAATCAATACCATATAAAGAGCTGCAAAGCAGTATTGGGAAAAAAAAAGATGTAATTTTGTCTGATGACCGACAGGTTAGTTTTGTATAAAAAGACAAACAAAGCAGTTCAGAGGGTTTGTCACAGAGCAGATTTTGTGTACACATTAAAGTCATTGTTTCTCTATTACCACTTTTTTGTTTTCTAGTCTCAAAAGCACAAAACTTGTGTTACTGTCAGCTGGAGTAAACACTACAGGATCTGCCCCTAGATACATGGCACCTTCGGCCAGACAAAATTAACTACATCTAGAAGCAACACTATTCAAGTCTTGAGGTCTTAATGTCCTTTGAAATGAAGGTTTTCAGTGAGCATTCGGCTTTAAGCATAAGCCACCTTTAACAGTAAAAGATCTAAATGGGCGTTTTATTGAATCCGGCCATACTCTTTAACATCACCAAACCCTCCTTGCTAAGTCGAATATGGTTTTCCTGAAAATAAGGCATTTAATTTGCACATTTACATGTCCCGTTATTCAAGACGCTAAGCCTACATAACAACAGGCTGGACGCGGGCTTAATATTCAGCTCCTGAAACGCTTCCCAAGGCCATCAGGAATGGAGCACGGATAACCCCACCACCTACAATACGCTGACACCCGTACCGGGCTGGGCCGCAGAGCTCGGCGGGGTGTCACGCAGAAAGCCCTTCAGCTGCCCAAAGCCGAGCAAGCCCAAGAGTACTGAACAGAGCTACCCGCTGAAGACTGCGGGAGGCAGGGAAGAAGAGCGGCCTGGGGGCAGACAGCCCTCAGCTAGCGCCCCGAGCAGAGGGCCCCAGAAGCGGTGGCTGCCGGGACTGCCCAGGCTCGGCCCCGCCGACCGCCCGG
>NW_010261366.1:0-336 GCF_000690775.1 Eurypyga helias
ACCACCACCTCGTTTATGAGTTCTTATTCTGCCTCCTCCCAAAGCACTGACCTCCTCTCTTCCCTTTTCTGTGCTTGTGATGGCCCTGCTTCAGAGTAGTCTGGGCTCTGTATCTCTTCCTCCTGCTCCGTCTGAGAAATAGCTTCTTCATCCCCTCATAAATGGGGTGATTTCCACTTCCAAAATTTCTTCTTTTGTACGTTGGTGACTGATACCAGCACAGGTTGATTGTCCAATTCAGCTGCAGTGCCTGTCATGGGGGTTGGAGTAGCCACAGTGCCTGTTGTGTTGCCGTCAGATGCAGAGACCCTCTACTCCCTCGGCGGGTACTGAACA
>NW_010261366.1:850-1371 GCF_000690775.1 Eurypyga helias
ATAGCAGAGGCAGCCTGCAAACGCCAAGTTTTACCATGTACAGCAAAGTGGAGAGCACGATGCAGATCAAATTAACAAATAGCATGACCCAGGAGTGTTATTATGTCAAACCCTTCGAGCCCCATATTGGGCATTATAAAGGACTGTTGTGGTTTAATCCCAGACACAGCAAAGTGCCACACAAGATCCTCAATCAGGATCTGTGACAGACCCACAAGGCAGAACCACCTATCCTCATCTGGCAACCTCATCCTGGGGGCTCTCCCAGTGACCCGACCCACTTGGTGAATATCTCTTCAGAGATTTTGGATCTTTCTATGAATCAGTCCTTATTCTTTTGGAATTTTAATTGTTTCACTGAAAAGAGTGATTTGTGTCCTAGAAGTGGCAATTCTTTCTCTGTTGTGGAAGCGTGGGGAATGGACACATATCAAAATACCTACACGGGCTATGGAGGTACTTGAGCTCTGCAGAAAAGAATTTGGGGCAGAAGAATCACAGCATAACGGCCCCAGAGAATG
>NW_010261367.1:0-53528 GCF_000690775.1 Eurypyga helias
CCGAGGTGTGCGTGGAGGGGGCCGGGGCGACGGGGGCCGGCATAGCCTTCGCGTCCGGGCCTGCCGTGCACAGGCTGGAGTTCCCTTCAGCGCACGGGGTAAAAGGAACCCCGGGGGGGAAGGAAAACCAGATGCCAAACCTGCGTTTTTCCGTTCTGAAATAAAACGTAAGGTGTTCGTGTGCTTGGGTCAGCCAGGCGGTGGGGCTTGATGGAGTTGGGGCGGTCTTGGGGCACCATAGCAGCGGAACGGGTAAGAACCCCTACGCGTTCTGTTGGTGTTTCTGGCGATGATGCTGAGGTTTGCCTTGATCTGATCCACTTTCGAAGACACCTTCCTATTAATTTTTTTTTTTTTAAATCAAGAAATGTGTTTTTCAGGATTTCTTTAAAGTAGGCATTTTAGGAAAATGGCAGTAAGTTGTTTCTTACAGGGTACTACAAACTGTTTCTCCTTTAAAATGGCTGAGTTCTGTGAGGACTGAGGGCAGAAACAACGTACGTTTCACATATAACTTGAGCGTTTCAAAGCACTGTTGGTTAGTAAAAGGCAAAGCTTGCACATACAGGCTTCAGGTAAAATACATTTGAAGTATCCTAGGTTCAACAGCGACACAAGTGTATAGAGCACTGTGGTGATGAATACATGATCATTTTTTACGAGCACCAAGTGAAATCCAGGATTTGGAAGTGCGCTGTGTTTTTTCTCATCTCCTCAGTGCAGAATAGAATCTGCCGTCTGCAAGTAGTAGCAATGAGCGTGTTACCTGAGCGGTCCAGCAATAGGGAATAGCTGGGTTACGTGTTTTCAGGACTGAAGCCAAAGAATCTGTCATCACACTGCCATCTACCTGTCTTTGAACTGTCAGCAACTGTCCTTGTGGTGGAAATCCTGAGGTGGTGCTTCCTAATAGACTGAAACAATCTGCCCTCAGGATTTTTGTGTCTGCGCCTGCTGCTGATCGTTTCTGTAGTACACTAATAACTGTGGCAAGTCATGGTAAAAGCTTGTAATTAGAGTGAGTGATTACTGATCATGAGTAAATGAATGCGTTATTATTGAACTCTGGTTTGTGTGGAACGAGTTCCAAAGATACACAGAGTACGCCTCTTAATTTTTTTAAGTCTTGTAAGGAAAGATGGGGGAAACCACACTGTGCTGGCATTACGGATGTGGGGGTTTTCTTGTCTGTTCAACAAAGACACCGCTATTTCCAGTACGTTGTTAGGAAGATGTACATGTGCAGATTAGTATCTTCAGGGGAACTGGGTAGTGTTTTGTGCCTTTTTTGCTGTAAGAGTGATCTGAGCTGTTGTGCATGGCTCCTAGGGAGTGTGTGAATCCAGTGGGAGGAGTTCACAAGAAATTAAGTGAGCTGGTATAGGGTGGAAGCCTGTGTACCATCTCGGCACGTTCAGTTTATGCACAGTGGTACTCAAAAGAAGCTCTGTCTTCATGAATTCATGGTAATGACTGGTAGAGCAGAATACCAAATTTTCCAAACCAACGGAAAACTCAGCAGCTTGCAGAAGAAAGAAAAGAGAGAACATATTCCACAGTGTACTTAATTTGCTTATTTGCCACGTGATTATTTTAATTAAAATGTTTAATAATACCTTTACAAAAATGCTGTAGGAACTAAAATGTATCAAAGTCTGTATTATAGAACTCTAGCTCTTAAAAATGAGGAGGAACTCCTTTATAGCACATAAGAAAAATAAAAACAAAAGACAAGTGTTGGTTAAGATAAAAGGTCTCTAAATATATTCTAGTAAAAAGAATGCCACAGGAAAGATGACAATGCATGTGCTTCATTTAGCATCAGGATTTGTCTTAAAAGACACATATGATTGGCAGACAAAAGTATCAGGTCAGGCCAAACGTTGCTGTTTGTTCTAATATTCAGCTGAAGGACTTGGTGCAACTTAGTTCATAGTGCTGTGTGTGTAGGATAACTGTGGGACATTGTGGCTTAAATGGCTCTCCTTCCAAATGCCCATTTGTGATTAAAGTAGAAGGAGGAGTGAATTGGGGAGGGGGGAGGGAGGGAAGCACATGACTGAAAGTAGGTGATTGTATGGCTCTATTTGTTGTAATTTGTCTCTATTGATAAAAACGCTGTTACAGAAGTTGTTGTAAGAAGGAAAGCTGTATGACATTTTAAGGCATATGGAGTAATTTAAGTGCTGCTAGAGGGGACAATAGTTTTAACTCGTATTAAATGCCCTAAAGCGCACCGACATCATGGGTTATGATAATGATCCCTATCATTGTATTGTGCAGCTTATTTCCTAGCCTTATTTTGGCTTTCTTTCCCTTGACTCCCATAACAGGTTGAACAGCATTATGGTTTTTTAATTTTAAATTAGGTCTGTAAACCTAGAAACCAGTAATTTGTTATTTAGGGATTCTTATTAATATTCATGGAGAAGTTGAACAGTAATGTGGTACATACATCTGCCTGCTGATGGTCAGTAATAGCAATGTGAAGATACAGTGCAAGGCAGCAGTAGAAATTGCCCATGTGGAACAGCTTAGTATTGAACTGATTTTCCTCTTTTTGAAAGTTTTATTGTTGGGTAGGTGAGCTTTTCAGAAGGTAGCTCTTACCTGTATCTTACTGGTCTGCTGAGATAGTTGTCTGTGCGTGTATTTGGATCTGTGAGGAAACCTGCTGTAGCTGGGGCTGCAGCTGTAAGACTCTTCCTAAAGAAGCGGCTCGAAGGAAGGAAGATGGTGAGTCTTGGACCCTATCAGGAAAGGAGCGTTCAGGGCCAGTGGGGTGGCTGAGCCACCTGATGGGTGTCATCAGGCAGCGGGAGGTAAAGGGCATAGGGAAACACATGGCGAGGGGTGTGGAGGGAGACGGCAGGGGCAGAAGACTTAAAGGAGTGCTTTCGTTTGTTTGTGTGCTGGTGTTTTTTGTTTAAATGAGGGTTTGAAACTGAAATAGAAGTCAGGGAGGAAGGTAGTATACTTGTACTAACCAAATAAATGCTTTTCCTTTGGGGAAGTTGAAATCTGGGTGGAAATTGTCGCAGCTGGCTTTGCGGTGTTTAGGTGGAGCAGTACCTTGCCTTATGGCAGATGTGATAGATTAGATAGCCATCCTTGGAGACCAGAGCAGGAAGGCACTTCAGAGTTCATGTTCATTACTCTCTGGCGTGGCTTTATGTTCCTCATGCTTTTGGGGGCTTTAATACTTCTCATGGAGATTATTGTACAATAATAAAACATATCCCTGGAAAACTGTCCTGTGGACATATTCAAATGAGTTGTTTCATTTCAGTCCTTTTCCCCATGCCCTTGAATCTCCTAAGGAGAGTCTCTCCTCTTTCTGACTGTGCTTGCTGGAGAAGGGTGTTTACTACCTGAGGAGTCAGGAGGGCTGTCATCTGAAAGTAAGATCACAGAGCAACCTTCTGGTGGAAGTAGCAAGTGTCAGAAAACCACTGTCATGTGCTAGCTTAAAAGGGGATCGCCTTTGTGGATCAGACAGCTCTAGACTTTCTTTTCTTCATGTGTCTGTTCCAAATGTTACAAAAATCCACCAGACATTCTGCTAAAGAAGATAATACTTCTGCTTGGGAGGTCTCTGAGCTACAAGCTGCTGATGAGCGTACTGGGAAGCATCACTGCGTGCTTGCTGGTCTTGTTCTCTATAGCATATGCTATGGCCCGTCAGTGGAGGCAAGATTCTGAGCTAAATGAAATCTGGTGGGAATAGCAGTTCATATGTTCGTAATTTTCAGAATAAAAAGTTCCATCTTCATTGGTGGAGAGTAGCTGAATGTTGGAATAAGTTGTTTTGTGGCTTACTGTCATTGTACATTTCCAGATACAGAAATTGGTGAAGGCCAGAACTACAGCAAAATTCTTTGCTATCAGGCTCTGTTGCAATGAAGAAAACAAAATTCAAAAAGCCTGTAATACATGCCTGCATGGGTAATCAGACTATTGAGAATTCTCATTGTTAATTATCTAAAAAAATCAGAGTAACAACAGTCATGTTCCAGGGAGTAAACTAATTGCTGACTATGAGAGTCAGGATGAAAACTGCTGTGAAGTGTTCAGTAATTGCATATCTAATTATCACTGCCGCCTTGTGCCTTCAGCTCAGCATCTCATTCCGATCACTTCTGGAGGGGTCCCCAACCTCCCACCGCAGTCCAGTGTGCCACCTCTTACGGCAGGTCTGATTCCTCCCTGCGCCTTTCTCCCTGGGCCTCTGCAGTACTCCTGGGCAGCCCCACCGCCGTGTGATTCGAGTCTGCGTTGTTTCTGGGTTGTTAGAGCGAGGAGCTGGGTGCTTTACAGGCAGTTGTCACTCTGTAAATCATAGAAGTTACCAGTTGGCCACTGAACGCAGTATGAATGAATTGAGATTTCTTTCACATTAGTTATTATGAACTTTGTTTGTAAATGGGGTGTTAACTAAGCTGCAGAAAATCAGACTGTACCTAACAGAGGTCAGTGCATTCTAAGGTCATCGATCCTGACGTAAACCGTTCCGTGGTCGTGGAGGCAGAGCACTGCAGGAGACATCTGAGCCTGCTAAGGCAGCTTCGGTGTCACAGGCAGTTCTTTACCTGATGGTCTTATTTCCGTAAGTGATAGTTTCACCTTGGAGTTAGCTTTTGTTCAGTGGTTTCGCGCTTTGGAGGTATAGAAACCTCCCTCATTTGTGCTGATGTTGCCACTGTCCGTAACTACTCCTTACTCCCTTGTGCACTTCGAAATAGCTGCCTGCACTCGGTCAGCCCTCGTCTTGCTACACAAGGCAAGACAAAATCGGTTTGGACTCTGCTGATGGTTTCTCAGGAGGCACACTCTTGACTAGTAGGTCAACTTTCAAGTGTGTCTTACCAGGGTGTGTTGTAACCTGTCACTTTGCCAGCCTCTCCTGGACGTGCTTCTCCTGTTATGCCCTAGGATTGCATTGGTAACTTACAACTGTATCTTCCATCTTTTATTCTCTGACAGTTTCCAAACAAAAAATGTGTGTTTGTGTAAGAAATCTTTGTGACTCCCTGTGTCGCATACTTAGCTTTGCTTCTCGGTGCTGTTTGTAGCCGCTTGTTTAGAAGATAAGTATGACAGTTGGGTACTGGTGATATTCGTCATTTGGTCTTAGAAAGGGACTGGTATGATAGTGGTTTGTAGCTGCTTGTTTAGAAGTTGTTTAGTACTGTATGACAGTTGGGTACTGGTGATATTCGTCATTTGGTCTTAGAAAGGGACTGGTATGATAGTGTGTCAAAAGGATCAAATTTGTAATACACAAACATGCTTAGAAATCCTCTTTAGGTAAATCGTGTCTCTTCAGTGTCTGAAACTCTTGATTTCTCTTTGGAAAGATTTCTCTTTAAAGGTTGTAGAGCTACATGGCTGTGTGGCAATGTTTTTATACTGATGCTTACCACAGAGGGAAGAATGATGAGATAACTCTGTTTAGCTTTGATTTTTATTGTTTCTGTGTGCACCTAAAGAAAAGACACTGCCTTCCCACAAGAAGGTGAATGGGTTTTGGTCTCTTTCATACTCTCTGTTAACTACCACCTTGTCATGACCTGGTGCCCGACTGTCAGTCAATTCCAACTCATGTAAAAAATTTCTCTTAAGACTATGGATATTTTTCCGCTTTCAGCAGAAATTTCTATAATCTCTGTAATAAGTCTGCTCTATTTTCCTCCCATTATGAACCAGTGTAATAGTAATAGATAACACTATACTAATTGCAGATGCTCCAGTAAGAAATGTAGTTCTAATGGTGGTATTACTTTGAAAGCTACCATCTTGTAATCTTTCTGATAATGTCTTTTGTTCATGAGCCTCCCTAGTGATTTAATTATCTTGAGATAAGAAGACAAGGAGAAGGACTAGAAATTTAGGAGGTTGTGTTTTTCATGTAATATAACCAGTATTGGAGGAATCTGTTTCTGATGTGAGTTAATGTGTTATTTTGTCAAAGCAACCTGCACACTTCTTGATAGTCATCATCCTGTGCTCAGAATTGCATTTCACAAATACCTGCCTTGCTTCTGGACCTTAATGAATAATTTTGTACTGAAATTTTGTATATAAAAAGGACTAGGTGCACAATGAAGAGATATCTCAACGGTGGGTCAACTACTGCTACTCTCTAGTGGCAGTAGTCACTGTCTAAATTACAGCTGGATTACCAAAAAAAAAGTCACTTAATTCTTGGATGTCTTGTGTAGTCAGATGCTTCCGAAGCATGGAAGTAATGTTTATCCTTCTCTGGAACTCGTACCGTCATCTCTTCAGGATATGGGAGGAGGAAAGCAAAAGCCAGATATTGCCAACCTGATGCAGAATAGGTGTGAGAACATCCAACTGTGAGTGGAGGAAAGGAGGGTCAGAACTGTTACTGGCTGTGGGTAAAGAGGTCTTAGAGCTGGCGTAGCACTCGCCCGAACTGAGAAGCGCACGCAGTACGCAACAGCAGAAATCAAGAATGGCAGCCTTTACAGTGGCAGGTCTCAAGCAGCGTTTATGTAGCCGATGCCTTGGGTGAAATCTGTACCCGCGCTGCAGTGTTTTACTGCAGTGGCGTAAGGCCTGAAATGTGATTTCAGGTAAGCAGAGCAATTTTTCATGTTTTAGTCTCACTGTGTGCAAGTTAAACTGGGAACCATAACTCCAGGTATCACATTCCTGACTGCTGTATGTGCTTGTAATTAAGTCTCTGGTATTTAATGCCTTAGACTGTGGAATAGTTTGATGCATTTTTACCCAAAGAAGTGTCATCAGCATTGTCTGCAGTTAATTTTTTTTTTTAATATGTAACTTGGTATCAGGTGTTGATGCTTGAATAATGTTCTAAGACACTTCTCAGATTTTCTGTAGCTTGTATGCACGTTCACAAAGTGCTCAGCTTGCCAGTGAGCTGGACGTTTGTGATAGTTCCCTCCGTCACACCGTAGCTTCTAAGCGCAGCAACCGCGTACCCCGTGTGTAGAAATACGTCCTGTACTTAGACAGGAGTTGCGTACGGTGATACTTCCACTGCCACTCTCACTTAAGCGAGACCTCGCTGTTGTCAAATGCTGGAAGTCTGCCAGCAATGCAGCACTACTCCTAACAGTTGTGGCGTTTTTTGCAAAATTGCTTTATGAATCAACCACAAGCGTTTCCGTATTAGTAATTTTCTGTCCTTCAGTGCATTTTAAACTGAAGAGTTCATGCAAGAAAGCCACAAGCATGGCTGTGAATATTGTAAAATACTTAAGTTCTACAGGTCTTGAAGAACCTTCAGTAACTTTTCTCTTTTGAAATTATTTTCGTGCTAGGAACTGATACTGCCACTTGAATGTGGTGAATAAATTAATTAGCTGTTTGATCATATACTCTTGTAAAGAAACTAATTGTTGCACTTAATGCTTAGCAACTTTTAATCTAATTTAGATGAAACCTGTTACTAAACATTGGGATCTTTTAATTTTATACGGTGTTATCACTTAGTAACATTTTAAAAGTATTTTGGAAAAAGGGCTCTTATGGAATTGTAGGACAGTGTGGTAAGGCTTTGGGACGTTCAGTATGTTTAGTTCTTGGTGGTAGTACAGCAGGAGTCCGTGGCCAAGGCATTGTTGCCAGAGTGGTAGGGCTTTTGGGTTGTTAACAGCATTTTATAGTCTTCTGTTTGCAGTCTTTAGGCAAAGCTGTTCCCGAGTTATAAAGTCAGGAGTAGGTGGATTTGCAGTTCTGCAGTGAAAGCTTTTGGGCTCTTCTGTTTTGGATGAGATACTACTGTGTGACGCTGCAAGACGGGCTCGAAGGTTTCATGTGTTCCCCAGGACAGCTGGCAGTGCTCTTTAATGCTCTGGCCTGCATCTATTTTTTTAATGTTCTGTTTTACCAGTATGTCTAGACTCTTTTTGCCTTTTAAGGCATGGCATCTAAGGGGGCCTTCAGATAGCAGGCTTGGGAACATGGGGATTGCAAGGACATTTTGCACCATTTCCTTTAAACAAAAATAAACCCAAAAAACTTGAGTGGATTCCTGAGGACTACTTTAAGTTCTTGATTGTTTTCTCATTAAAATTCCATTCTTGTTCTAGTATTTGTGGGATGTTTCATGTTTACTCATAATTAGGATTAAATGGGGTTTTAAAGGATACAGACCGATCCCGATATGCTATTTTTAAAAGTGAAAGTTCTATTTTAGGACTAACAGGCTAGTTAAACAGGAGGCTGCTCAGATCAAATACTTGACAAATTCTGAGTACACATTTACTTAAAATCAATTAACTTATGCTACTGTTTGTTAGAGACTTACAGTACTGTGTTTTAATATTGTTTTGACTAGCCAGGTTTTCAGCACAGGTTGGCCTGTGGATGTGAAGAGAATATGAAGCCAGGTCAAAAGTGATTTTTTTTTTTTTTTTTAAAGAGCTGAATAGTCTTGCAAGTCAGGCTGTAGCCTTTTTTTTTTTCTTACTTTGTTTAAAAATCATACAAACACAATTTCAGTAACTTGCTGTGTTCCAGCAGAGATAAACTGTATGCACCATACAGACATGTGTGTGCAGCCTGAAGTCAAAAATAGGGTAACAGTATCTGTTTTGTTTAAATAGCAAAGATATGATAAAGTTATGAGTTCTTACAGCTTGACTTAATAGAAGGTACTAGGAAATGGACTGGAGAGAGAATACTGTAGCCCTGCTGGAAGACCGGGAATGGAAAGTTGGACAGTGTCCAGGAGAGGTACCTCTCAGTACATGCTCTCTTGAGCATCCTGCACAGTTGCTATTAACAAACTAATAAATGTTGATATAAACCAGTGACTTTTAGTGACACTAACTATTAAATTAGTCTTTAAGACAAACGAGTTACCAGTTATTTTTAAGGAGGCTAAATTGTATCTTCCCCTGCCTTGGTGGATGAAAGGGTTCCTAAGCTTTCTTGAGCTCAGCTGTTAAGCTAGACTTTTCCCCCCTTTTGTTTCCTATAGTCAGTTTTCACTCTGTGTTACTACTGCAGTAAAGCCAGAATGAGTAGGACTAGGAGCAAATGGAACTAATGGAAAAATGTTATTCCTCCCCCTCCCACCATTCTGCCCCTACTATGTCCACCTGGCAGTGACTGAGGAAGATGCATAGGACTCAGTGTGTACAAAATTATATTTAGTGCAGCACTGAAGAAAGATGATATTTTTCTGAGCTATTTTTACCTAGCTTGTCTGAGAACATGATATGCAAATGCTAGGCAAATTGTGATGAAACTGCACTTGAAGAAGCTTAGTGGAGTAGTGTTACTGTTTAAGAAAACCTAACCTGTTACACGTGTGGTTTAGTCTGCCGGCTCTCTGGAGTGCTGTTCTGAAGTCTGGTGTGGAGGTATTGCAGTGGTTGGTCTGCAGGAGTTCCCTTTGCTTTGCTGGTGTCCCTCCCTGCTTCCCAGGCATGGGCATGCCGAGGCTTGCTGAGGTGGCCATGGAGAGGGTTTGACTGTCTAACCTTTGAGTGGCAGCTCCTTCTGAAGAACCTGCCATGTCTCGCTCCGAGTGGTGTCGTTAGAGACACTAGTTTGAGATGGTTGGGAATTGGAGAGGGAGAGATGGCTATGAAGAGCTATCCTTGCAGATGTCTGTCAAAGCGAATGTGAAACAATGAATGGGAAAATTAAGCCTTAAATATCAGGATATGGTGAAAAGGGGAGACACCTGCCCTTACAGCGAGCGAGGGGAGGAGGTGGTGGCCGTGACTGTATCTGATGCCGTGGCCGGAGGCCACCTTGTACAGTGTGGCACTGGTCTGGTCACTGACACCTCCAGAATGAGTCGCACGGGAGGTGTGCAAAGCAGGGCTTTACGACTCTCAGTTCAGTTATTACTTTGGCAAAATGGATTTGATTTGAGGACAATATAAACGTAACATGAAAACAAAAATCTTAAAATTATTTAGCAGGAACACAAAGAGCTATGTTCTTTTCTTCTTTCAAACAGACACACACACACCCACCCACCCCCAACCATAAAATATTTCCATTATATAAAATACTATTTGGTTAATGGTATTTGAACTGGAATTGGTTTTGCATTTATCTAGCAGGTATGAATGTTTGTCATGTAGGTGTGTCCAAGCAATAAGCCGAAGACTGTACTAATGCATGGCTGGCAGGAAGTAAGTCACGCCATGTCTGCAGCTTTTTTTTGTTCTAAACCCTGTGATTCACTCTTAAAACTGATGGGTTTCTATTTTAGCCAGCTGAGAATATCTTCTGTGCACCCTGGTTCAGTCCAGTTAACTTACTCTAAAAAAGAAAAAGTTTTTGTTTTGAAACACAGTGCATCAAAACAGCTTCATTCTGTTGTTAGCTTTCTTGATTGCCCTCAGTCTTAAATACAACTCTTTCTCATAATACACCATCAGAATGTTTCTGGCCTCAGAAATATGTTTTGTATTTAGAATTGGTCTTTTGCCTAAGTTGAGAAAGGGAAGTCAGCAGTAGCTGAATCTTTCAAGGATTATAGAAAACTGCTGGAGGTGGCAAAAGATCAGCTGATTTTATAAAGATTCCACAATATTTAATGTGCTGAATTCTTGCCATGTTATATCCAAAAGAGAACTAAGAAGTAATGAAAACTTAAGGATTGCAGCTACATGTAAAACCCTAGAGGTGCAGTGAAGATCTGAGCTTTAAACATCTGCTGCTACTTCTGTTGTCACCACCAAGACCAAATCGGAGCTGAATTCAGGGGTCTGGATGAGTTTCTCTGGCTTTGTTCAGTGTTGTATTTTGTGCCACTAGAGGACAATTTAGTTTATCCAGGGTGCTGAATGGATAAACTGGTGCTTCTTAAGCTTCCCTATCTGGTAAGCATCATTTTCCTGAATTTTCTCTCTCTTAAGAAACGTTTAATACTCGTGTGATTTAAGGCTCCTTGCCATCCAGTTATCAGCCTTAATAGCACATTTCTTAGTTTCAAGGATGCAGATTAGGAACAGGCGGGAAATCAGTCATTCTTCTGCTTAGGGTAAAAGATGGTTTCCTGCTGGAGAAGCAGGACTGTGTTCAAGCCATACGATCCCAAATATTCGTATCTGTGCCAGCTGTTTTAGATGTGGGAAGTGCATGTGCTTTGCAAGGAATGAGACCCACTTGGTTTCATACATTAAGTCAGGACTGCTGGCCAAGTAAATGAGAACAATAAATCTAGATTTTAATTCAAGAAAGCTTAATGTCTACAGATACTTTAAGTGGTGTAAAGGCAATTTATTTCTTCCCTATTTTATGCACGTGTACTGTGCTGTACCATTAATTTAAACAGTCTGGATGTAAAATGTCTTGGTAGTGTGACATTCTTACCAAAATTCTGTGGGTATTTTTCAGGCAGAAAAAATGCTGACCGTTTTGTGGTTTTTTGGAAATCATGTGTAATTATGTCATTTAACCACACAATAAGGCTTTCTGTGGTAACGTTTTAGATAAACAGGAAAACTCATTTCTTACTTTGTTTTCATTGCAAAACTCTCTTTTATTTTTAGTGCAGAGTTGTTTGATTATTTTCTTCAAAAATAAAACACAACATGTTCTGACAGGAAAAATACACCATTAGTGACCTCCTAAAAGCTCTTGTTCAGCATCGGTGCCTGTTGTGGCACACTTTCTCCATTTTGGGGAAGTACAGTGTTTTATGTCTGACCTGCCCATGTTGCCAAGCAAGTGATGTAAATATATCCATTTACACAGCCCTAAGGCAGATGATTTCTTCACTAAGGGCCCTTCTCCAGGGGGATTCACAGGAAAGTTGGGACAAATACAATAATGGTAGGAGGCTAGTGTGGCTAAATTAAAGGACATTCAATCCCAGTGTAGAGGCTTTCTTTCAGGAATTAAATGGCCCTAAATTGTGGTTGCGTCTTCCCTTTCCACTGAGGAGCTGCTTGATTCTGAATAGAGCCCTTATGTGGGGCTCAGTGCTGTTCAGTAGAAGTGCAGTAGCCTCATGCTGTACTTGATTTATCTTAGCAGTCCTCAGTGTCCCAAACAATAACACTGAGTAACGGTTTGTCAGTTTATTCAAGACAAAAAGCCCCAAGTCACTGCTGGGGAATACATCTCATACTTAATCCTCTACTTGATGATTATTTTTCGTTTTCTTCTGGGGTTGCATTAGGTGGTGGTGGGAGGTGAGGGTGGAAGGGCACGGGCAGAGTTAGAGCTGCATTGCGTGCGTTGGGCTGCGGGTCTGGGCAGACCCAGACCTTCTCTCAGCTTACCCTGCAGCTCATGTTTGTTGGTTCTGCTTTTGTTGACCATACTCTCGCATCTCCTGCCTTCAAGAAAAAGGTGGTATTGCAGGGAGCCCAGTGTGCCTCTGTGTGGACCTGAGCATCCAGTAGAACAAGCAGGTGTTTCCGCAGTGACAAGGTTGTGTATTGGTGCGATATCTACCGTACTTATGTCGAGAAGAGTGGAAGTAGAAGGGAAACCAAAAGCAACTGTTGAGAAAGACAGTAATAAAAGAGTTATACCGCTCTTAGGGCTTTGGAATTAGGGTGGAATGGAAAACTCCTCAAAGTGCTCAGTGCAGAGAAAAACAGCTGAAAAGGTTTGTTTTGCCCATCAAAGGAAACCTTCTCGGTTTACTCTGCCCTAGAAACTTGTAGCTGTGTCGTTTGTGGGAGAGAGTAGTGATTCGAGGAAATCTCCATATTCCACGTCTCATTTTTCCTCAGTAAACCAACTTTGAAACTTCTGCTTGTGTAAAACCTTGTCAGAACTCATCACCCTAAGTTACGGGAAGAGGCATGACTGGAAAGGGAGGGCTGCCTCCTGCGCTGGACAAAAGGCAGCATGCAGGCTGAGGCCTGTGCTCTGATGCGAGGCCGGTGGTGGTGTGTCTGTTGTTGTTTTGGGTGGTTTTGGTTTTTAGCTAGGCCTGTAGCCACAGCCGCTGGAGGCAGATGCAGTCTTTGATAGGTATTGGCTTCTGGTTTTCCGAGGTAGCATTGGTGACTCGTGTTACAAAGTGAGAGCGAAGCCTTAGCAGCCGCGCAGTGAGGGTTGTCTCTGTTGCAGCTTTGTGCCTCGGTCACCTCCGGATGGAGGGTGGAGGCTTCCTGCCGGGGCTGGAGGGGCTTTGTCCCGCTTCCCAAGAGAGTGTGTATGGCCAGTGTGTTCAGGCAAGGCAGCAGTTTTGTCTCGGCTGTGTGGTGTGGCAGAGGAAAGGGCATAGAAAGCCCTGGAGAAGTGACTCTTTAGGTTTTGAGCGTTGGTGAGCTGTGAGCTGCACGTAGGTGAGCTGTTGAGTGGGCAGTGATGGGTGGCAGACAGGCAGTGGAGGTAGACGTAGGTTAGAAAGAAGACATGTTCACTGCAGTTACAGAGCTCTGAGAGAATGGGGAAAAAAATGGTTAGTGCTAAGTCTGCACTGAAGTCCCTCGGAAAATAAGCTGGGGTCAGCCAAAGGCTGACTTCTGGTCTGTGCAGTTTGTGGTGGGGCGCTCTGGGGGCACACTTACCGTCCCATCATTCTACTTCATGGCCATGTCGATCAAGCAGTATTCTGGGTAGCAAAATTGTATTAATTCACTACCTAATTTATGAGACATGCTATATAAATTATCTCTTTCATATATTCAAAAATGCAGAGAAAATGAAGCATTTGTCTTACAATGTTAACACATTGGGTTTTTATTTAAATGACCTTGATCACTGGATGAACCATGGCCTTTGGCAAGCTGCTTTGGCTCATGCTGCAGCATTTACCCAACACGTGTAAGTAATGTAGCTGTCTGAGTAAGTCATGAGTTCGATTCTAGGATGTATTTCACTTTCATGTGTTCAGAGTAGTCTGCTCTTTTTTACTAGAAACAAAATTAGTTTCATCTCTGAGTGGAATGGCCAGTGAAAGCAGCACTGGTATGTTTTTATACAAGATACACATTACTTGTAGTTAATTGGAAGGATGCTTCTGGCAAGTTTAGAAATGTGTAGGAGGACAAGATTACCCTGGAGTTTCAAAGAGAAAACATTTCTTGTTAAAGACTGAGTTTTTTACTGTCTTTGTGAAGAAGGAAGTTTTTGTGGGAGGATAGCTTTTTCTGATGTGGTGATTCAGATTTTATTTTTTGTCAGTGTTCATTGTGAGACAAATAATGGGCAGTTAACAGGAAGGTATTATCTGTAGCACTGATAGTATGGATAGTGTTTGAGAAGGGTTAAATATATTTTTATCGCAAGAAAAATAGGAACACATTTAATTGGAGTTAAAGTACAAATTTGTTACAAATAAATTGTATGCATGGGAATGTTCTCCTTTCCCTGTCCCCCCAACCAACAAGTGTTCAGGTATCCTGATCTGCTGTGTGAGGATGATAATCCTGTTAATAGTCAGTTATTGTGCATGTTTCCTAAACACAGCCTCTACTTTGTGGTCAGAATCTCTGTCATAAACTGAAGTAACAGAGGTTTTCTCCCAACCCTTCTGTTAAACATATCACTAGACTTGGGCTGCTACAACTCAGACCACTGTACACTGATCCCGCTGCACATGCCTTCATTCAGCTTTACTTGCAGTAGAAGTGGTTTGGGTTAAGTCAAGCCTAAGTATAGTCTGCTAACACTTTTCTTATAAGGGTTTGTCACAGGTCAGTGTATTGTATAATTTCTTAAGGGATAAAACAAAATCTGAAGGTAGAATTGCTCCAGAGATGATTAATTATTAATTCTGAGCTTGGAGATATATAAGTAATGTGATAATTAGACTTCATTGCTCTAAGTACCTTTTCAGCACATAATTTATTTCTAATGCTGTGTGCAAGAAACTTCAATTTTTTTGGGCTTTGACTGCGAAGGTGGGTATGTTGGCCTTGAAGAAGCCATGCTGGTATGGAAAAGAACCAGTGCGAGATCTTTATCAGCAAAACGGCAGAGACCGCGTAGTCAGGAAGCAGTTGCCCAGTGTCACGTCAGTGTGCTGGAGCTTTTGGCTCCTTCAGCCTAATGTTGGTGACACAATTCAGAGCTGTTTGTATTTTTAGAAAAGGAATCTAATATTGCGTGGGCTTTTACTACAGTATTCCTAAAGAATATTGCAAAACTATTTCTTTTAAAAGAATAAAAATGTTAAGTGTGATCATATATCAAAAATAGTGGCAAGAACAATGGAGACTTTATTACATTGGAACATCTAGAAGTTCAACTTTCACTAGCTAAAAGTTAGCATTAATACTTGATGTTGATCCAGTTTGAAACAGCTAAGATTTTTTTTTAACACCTTTCCTTTTTTTTTTTTTAAAAGTGTATTCAGTATCATCAGTTCTGAGACTTGTGTTCACAGAAAAGGTGGACTTCATTGCATGCTCATACTGTAAAATGAAGCTGTGTTCTGGACACTGTTTTTGGGTGTCATTGCTGAAACTGTAGCTTGACTTGATTATGGTTTTCTGAATGTTCCATTTCACTGCGTATTCATTCTTTCTTCCTTTTTTTCAAAGCTATTTAATGTCAAAGATAAAACCTGAAGTGTTTAGTCAGTGGGTATCCATTCAGAATTTTTGATGTGAATTGGCCTGCTCAGCTGGCAAAAATTAGTCTGGCATCACAGAGAGCGTGCAGACTGAACTCTGAGGGGCTTTCTCCTCAGGTGTGAGCGTTTTGATTTAAAACTGTTTTGCTTTGTTTTAATCCATTTTTAAACTAAAATTACCTATGGTATTCAGAAGTGTAGGGGGTATTGTCCTTTAAGTAGAATTACTGCTGATATTAGTGACAAAAATGGTAGCTTCTTTCAAAATCCTTTTTCTTCCTTTTGCCTGTTCTGCTGTAGGGAGCAAAGACACGTTAACGGATGAAGCATATGATGTGCTGGAAGAAAGTGTAACTGCAAAACACTGTTGAAACTGGCAAAGAAGGACTTAGCAGAAATAGATTTGTGTTGGGGGTTCTGACAGTCTTTTAAATGTATGGGTGGGTTTGAGCACAACCTTCAAATTACGGAATGTTTAGCTCTGAGGAGTCTATCTCCCTGACTGCTTACTTCATCCTCAAACCGAGTGACTGACTTTGCTCCCCTTAGAATTTTGCAGCAGAGGAAAGAAGTGAATTCCTTCTGAAAAATGTAAGTGGGTGGGTGGGAGGTTGTTTTCTTGAAAACCAAAGCAAAACACTCTTGAAGCCTTCCTCTCTTGCCATGGAAAACTAAAGAAAAAACAACGAAACTGTCCATGCAACTGTGTTTCTGTTACCAGTTATTTAAAGAGGAATCAGTTTGAAACATTGTTGTATACTCTGTGGTAGCTAACGTTGGTGTATGGCTTTTATGTGTTTTAGTTTTGTCCTTTGGGTAGATTTTTTTCCAAGTATAGTGAGTTTCACTGTTGTAGCCTAAATAGTAAATTAAACTCTTGCCTTGCAAAAGTCTGTGTTTGAGTTAACTCTACCAAGATGTCATCTGAATTCAGTGTGACTAACCATTATCCCAGTTAGATGTATGTTTACGGCATGAGAAGTTTCTTCTTCATCTATTAGCTGCTTGTTGTAGTAGTAAAGGAATGTTAAAATATGTTTTTATATGAAATGTAGCACATTGCTTTTTTGATGTTTTTTTAATCAGGCATTTTTGGAGACTGATAGAGATCCTGAATCTATTCTGTTCTGAATTGATTTAGATCTCAAGTTGTTAGTAAATTTTAAATAGCTTTGTTGAAATGTCTTTCACAATCACACTATATTAATATTCTATAATTGAGCTTGAGGTTGGCCTAATAGGCAAATGCAGTCCATCTTCAAGTTTTGGAGTAGCATATCATGAGTGAAAAATGAAATAAGATGTTGGAGGTGCCGTTTGCATATTAAGCCAGTGGCTTGAAGGGGTTTCATGCCTTTCTGGGTGTCTCAGTCATTTTCATGTTAGGCTCCTTGTAAATTTGCTAAAATATACTGTGTTCAACAGGAGATACGCAGAAGGTCTTGCATTAATTTGCTTTTGTTTTTGCTCTTTAGACAGGGCCCTGTTATAAACTAAAATCACACATTCCTGAGTGTAAACTGATCATGTTCCCAATGGAAATTTCAGGAATACTTGTGGCTATTTTCAAAATGTGGAAATCTATTTATATTTTTTCCACTTGTTTTTTTTCCTAGGTTTTGGCACTGATTGCATTCATCTGCATAGAGACCATCATGGAATGCTCCCCTTGCGAAGGCCTTTATTTCTTCGAGTTTGTGAGCTGCAGTGCATTGGTGGTTACTGGAGTTCTGTTGCTTATGTTCAGTCTAAATCTTCACACAAGGATACCACAGATCAACTGGAATCTGACCGTAAGTGCATACAAATCCTCGCTCTGTTAAAAATAGATGCATACCTGTTTCTGAATTTGGTCTTTGTGTTGTTTAAGATTGTGTATGAGTGTTCTTTATGTTGGGTAAAAGTATACATTGTACTTAGATTTATTTTGAATACTAACAGCAGAATGAGCTTTGAAATGTAGCAAGATTAAACTGCATTAAATAGAACTAAAATTGTCTGCTGGTAGGTTGTCTTTGGAAGGAAAACCTTCCTGCTAATGCCAGCAATTACTGTTTGTGGATGAAGTGGCTAAAAACGCAGCCTGTAGTTATTTAATTTTGACAGATGCTGTATTTACAGTAGCCCGTTGTTTTCTTCTAAGCTCTTTTTTATATTAGGACAGCCGTGCTACATATATTTTCTTACGCAGATTAATACAATCATTGGGTAGTAATGTAAAAAGTTGTGTGCTTTCTGTGAAAATCAGGTGTTTTGAATTGCTTACATAACCATTAAACATTGACTGGCAATGCTTGATGTGTTCTCAAATACAAGGAGCTTTAGGAAGAGAACTGCTGGCAGTGCACATTCCTTCTGTACAAGTCTCCGTTTTCATGCTGTATTATGAGTTACACTTTCAGAATGGGTTGCATAAACATAGGTCACAAAATCAGCATGTTAGTCACCCCAGCAAAAGTCTGTCAGCTTCAAGGACAACACTTACATCAACTTCTTGGGACAGTACAGATCCGTATGTGCCGATGTTCTGGTTTGTTTTATAACATTAAGTACTGTTGGGGACCAGTCCCAGAGGTTCTGAGGCTTCTGTGTGTGTGGCGGTGTTTGTTTTTAATGTTGTTTATTCATGTTGCAGTTTACACGTTTGCAGTAACTGTCTGTAAGCGTAAATGACCTCTCTAAAATAAGACTGGAACGCGGATTTAGATGATGGTTGTACCCTGGGGATGCATGATCTGTGGAGGAGCTCCTCCTAGGAGTACTTGGTAGATAGGTCAGGTGGACAGAGAACTGTGACTGGTAGCAGTAGGTGGGGGAGGTCCAGGTGGCTTGCAAAACGAAACCAGTGCAACCACTGGAGTGTTACTGGGTTGGTTTGCTCCTTTGGTCTCCATTCTGCCAGTATTGTCACCACTTCACCTTGTGGCAAGCTGAAAGCAGCAGCTGCAGAGAGGAGTTGTGTTGTGGCTTGGTTGTTTAAAGAGCATAACTGCCTGACAGCTGATAACAGCACTTGACGACCATCTTCGTACACCACACAGTTCTGTACGTGCTAGTAGGATGCACAAGAGCGCAGTAACAAGTGTGTTAAGTGCATCAGTGTCACATAAAATACATGGTGGTTTTGCTGGTGCAATGTGAGTGGTTTCCCATTGAATACTACATCCAGCTCATCTTCAAAGTAAGATTTTTTTTTTTGGTTGGTGTGATGTTGTGTTGTGTGTGTTTTTTAAGAAGTTAAATATTTTGTATTTTAGGGCAGTGGTCACAATCTGAACCCCCTACCTAAACAGCATGGAAAAACGTGACATAGTTGGAGTTCAGCCTGAAGGGTGCACGGAATACACTGCAGAGGCTTTTGCCTTTGTTCATATTGCCAGGTCAACAGAGGTAGAAATTGTTGTGATCTCACAAGTCTTGTCCTTTTAGTTATGAACTGAAGATGAAATGCTTCTTCCAACATTATAGCAAAAATCTCTTCACGGAAGTGAGAAGAGAAACAGCAGCTTCTGACTTGGGTTAAACTGCTGAGACCACCCTTCCTTCTGGTACTGCTTACTGATTTTAATGATCGTTAGTCTGATAGGACCCTTACTCTGAGAGGAGTGCGGGAGTGTGCTCATTATTCATATAGCTGTAGCCTGATGTTGCATTACAGCGTTGGAGATGGAAGGCTGCTGCTGAAACACCTGGGGAAGATTACTTCGGCAAACTTAGCAGGGAACTTAATGTAGAGTCGTGTCTGAGTGTGTGTTTGACTTACTGACATTTTATTCTTTACAATTTAGATATATATTCATACATTTATTTGCCTCTTCCAATAGTTTGTACTTTTCTGTGTTTTGATGGTTATTTTTATAATTCTGCAGCATCTGTATATGATAGTTGTCACCGGAGTTGCTTTCTGAACAAGTCTTTCACACCCCTGAATGCTTTAGGAGGAATTTACTCCTGCATATGTGTAAATTCATTAATATACATATTTTAAAAAATATGTATGACATTATAATGGGTATTTCCCCTCTAAAAAGTCTTAGATTTTGCTTTTCGAAGCTGTGTGGGAAGAAGAAGCTGTTACAGTGCTTGAAAGAATTTCCTAGCCTTAAATTTAGGAAGTTGTCCTTTTAAACACAGTACTCACACAAACTTCCTAGGAAAACCATTTACTTTCAAATTATCCTGCATATTAGAAAGTACCAGGCCATCAACTGCTGTTGTCCAACACAGGATTGTTTCCTGTAGTACTTTATTGAAATTAGACTTCTTTCCTAATGCGTTGTGGATGTTGTCTGATGTTCACTATCCCTGATTGGAATGAAAATGTGTACCACTATGTACTAGCATCTAACAGATAGGCAAACTTAAGAAATACGTTTTTAGAGTAGCTATATTTAGCCACTGGAGGAGAAGAGCTTTTTTTTGATCCTAATTAGAGGCTTGCCAACCATTTTCTCATTTTTCGGAGGTAAACATGAAAGAAACCCAGAGATGCTGAGAGCAGAAAAGAAACTTGCTTGGATGTGTTGGAAAGAGGCAGGTCTGTTAGAGTAAGATGAAAGAACACTTGTCCGTGTTGTGCAGCATTATCAATATTATGCAAAACTGCAAAAGCTGAGGAAACCTGTCAGTGGAAATTTCCATTTCCTTTGTACTTTGTAGCTCCAAGGGAGTGGGTTCTGCAAGGGGACTTGCAAGTGGCACAGGGGAGTGAGGAGCACACCACAGCAGAGTGTGTTTAGCTGGTGAGCTGCTGCTGTGAAATGCTTTTCAGACTTAACCAATAACAATGTTTGTTATCATTTTGTGTTTGGCTAAGCTGTCCTTTTTAGAAGACATTATTTATTTGAATCTCATGATCTACAGCAAGAGCTTAAGGTCTGGCATCCAAACCGTGGGGATGACATGGCCTGCGAGAAGTAGGGATGAGGTGGGGAGGGTAAGAGAACTGTTTGCTCTAGCTTTGGTATTGTGGTGAGTTTGCATGTGGTTTGCCAGGCTTTCTGAGAAGTGCTGTCGCTGTGGAGTGTGCACCGTAATACTGCTGTACCTTTTCTTCAGGGCTGAGAACCGAGGTGGCTTAGGGAGGGAGAGAAGTGGTGGCAGGTACTGGAATTCGACAGTGTCGCTTGTGTGACGGTGTAAGGAGAGAAATGTGAGTCATTACAGATGTAGGTCATTGCATAATCAGCTGGTAGAATGGACTATTTATGTCTGTGTAAGGAAAAAGAAATCTTCCAATAGGTTTTGACCATCTTTTTGGTTTGGTTGAGGTTTTTGTGATTTCATTTTTTTGAAACATCCACTGGAGCTCTGGTAGTGCTGTGTCTGTGTGCAGTTCTGAATACAGGGTTTTTCAGCCTAGAGCAGCCTCAAAGATGAGACACAGAACTGAGCACAGCAGAAACTAATTAGAGTTCTGCTGAGCTTATTAGCCTGGGCTCAGTCCCAGGGAAGCACTGCTGCAGGGAGACTTGAGGAGTCAGGTGTGCCTCTTTGAAGATGCAGATCAGCAGTTGTGTTTTGTGCTGCCTGACAACCTATTTCATCACCTTTGCAGGGTTGGGGTGTTGGGTTTTTTCAGTTGTTGCAGAGATGAAACCGTGTGTGCAAGCAACTGACACTGAAGTAGCTGGCAGACGATTGGATGTGGTGGCAGAATGACAAACTGTTTTGTGCCAGCTTTGGCTCTGAAGGGTGTTAATTACAAAGCTGTAGTTCAGAGGCCTTCATGGGGCAATCTCGATTTTGTTTTGTTCTTTCTGTTTTGAAAAAACATCTTGGTTTTCTCTGGCTTGCTTATCAGTTGAATGAGCAATTAAATAAGGCATCCTTCACTTTTATGTTTACTGCTCTCAAAACAGCAATACCTATTAAGGATAAAAATCAGTATTTTTTTAAAATTTATTAAAAAAATCAAACTTAATTACCTCTGCGTTAGTGCTCTTCATGGACAGTTACAGCGTGGTGTAAACAATGATGCATTATTCTGTAAGAAATACAAACACAGGTTTTAAATACGAGAAATATTACATTGCTTGGTAGTTATTGCTAGTAATGTCTGTTTTGTGATGATAACTGCTGGTCCTGTCTGTGTGCAGGACTGCTTATTGGAAAAACATGCAGGGAGAGCAGTGAGGAGCTGCTAAGAAAAAACTGAGCAGGTGATCTTCAGGAAAACAAAACTAAATGGGATCGTAGAAGCACTGATTCAGGAATGTGTTTTGTCACTTATAGCAGAGTTATTACACCAACAGAGCTTATTTTGCAACTCAGAAATAGCTAGGAATAAGAATGAAATTGTATGAATCTTTGTTCTGAGGCCACTTCTGTTTCTTCAAAATCATAGCTTGTCCCTGACCTTTTGGAGAGCTGACTAAGGTTTTTGAAAGTCACTTGTGTTAATTCACGTTGTTTTTACATACTTTGCCTGAGATGCTGGAAATAGAACTGATTTCCAGCAAGTGCCAGACACCTGGGGCCGAATTGAAGCACCCGGACAGGAGCATCTGCAGATGAGTGCTAGAGCCCTTTGGAGGCTGCTGTGTGTGATGTGCATCCGTGGGACCCTGAGCCCTGCGTGGGGGCCAGGTGCCATAGCCCCATGCTGTGCGATGGGCACTGAGGTTTCTGCACAGCGTGAATCCAGCCCTCCGGGTCCCCGACAGATTTAAATTGGTAGTCACAAATGGTTTTGACAGGGGGAGGTGATGCCTATGGAGTAGCAGAATATAGTGTCTGAATAAAGACACTCCTGTACCTTTGTAAGCCTAAATAAATTAGAAAAAAAGAAATGGGAATTAATGCTCATAGTTAATTCTGTTCTTTCTACCTGTGGCTTATTTTTGCTCAAGAAGCCATGTTACCATTTTTAATTGTAGTGCAAAATGCTTGTACAATGTTTAATAATATGATTGAAGAGTAAAATGAGGGGAGTTTGCCCAGAGGTGTTTGGTTTAGATGACTCATTAGTGTATCTGTAAACTTCAAATTGATAGCTTCATATAAAAACAAGGGGGGGAAAAAAAAATCCCAAACCTTGCGAGTACAGTACTGGTTGGAGGAAAAATAAGGCGTATTGTACAGAAAAAATAAAACCAGTCAAGAACCACACTTCTCTTCCTTCCCCCATCAACTGAAAATCAAAGCACCAAAACCCAAAGAGAGCTAAAAGGAACTGTTACTTTGAGCTCTCTCTTTTGTGGAAAATAACCTGGACCTTTTGTGACAAAGTCACACTGTTGAAATGCGCAGGCTTCTTTTCCAGATTATGTTAATTTAGCTACTTTAAACTCCATCTGAATGTAAACTCTTTGGTTTCAGAAAGCAAGTGAGAAAAGCAAGCGCCAGTTCAAATGTCATATTTTTGTTTATACAAATTACAGTTGCAATGGCAGCATCTCCCTTTTAAATAGCATCTGGTCACTCTGGTAATTCCTGTCTTCAACACAAAATACAGGATAGAAAAGCAGAGCATGTATTTTGTGTGAAGTCATGGAGAGTGATGGATAGAGGCGCATGGATGTTACTGACACCTCAAAGTGTCAGAGCCAGCTCCTGGTAATGTACCAAACGGGACAGAAGCTTTCAAAGCTCATATTCCTTGCAGCTCTCTAGAGTTTCCAGGTCTGTTAGCAGACCTCTCGTTCATAGCACCAGTTCAGCTTCTCCATCCTCACTAATCCAGGAACCATACCTGCCCAGACCCTTATAAAATGAAAGACTGTAGGATGCTATCCACTTTTCTAGAGTTTTGCACCTTTACAGCAGAATCAGCAGAACAAAAGTCACAGCTCATATTCCTTGCAGCTCTCTAGAGTTTCCAGGTCTGTTAGCAGACCTCTCGTTCATAGCACCAGTTCAGCTTCTCCATCCTCACTAATCCAGGAACCATACCTGCCCAGACCCTTATAAAATGAAAGACTGTAGGATGCTATCCACTTTTCTAGAGTTTTGCACCTTTACAGCAGAATCAGCAGAACAAAAGTCACACTCTAGGCATAAACCTTTCTTCATTAAGTTATTCTGCCTTATGCTCCTTCTGAGTGGGACAGATAGCTGGTGATAGCAGCATCAAATGAATGTCCTTGGATACTCTTTGGACTAATGGAACCATTGGTGACTGAACAGAGTGACTTATGGTCACTTGCTAATTATTCACAAGTCAATCTTCCATTTTTAAATCATTTTGGAAAGGAGAAAGGGAGCAGCAGCAGTCTAGAGTGGATTTGACTCAGCTCATAGATTCTGTTCTGTTATGGATGGCAGCTTTGCACAGTATTTTATGGCACAGCATACTGTCTCATGAGGTTGCTGTAATTTCAGCAGAAATTCCTCTATCTGTCTGATGTGGTTTTTACTTTGTCTATAAATATAATAGCAAGAACTCCAGCTACATCATGGCCAGATTTGAAATGGCTCATGTTTTTTCGATTAGTTTACTCTTTTTAGTGTCACAATTATTCATTTTCTCTTACGTGGAAAAAAGCTACATTATTTCAGGGGATGTCCTTCACTTACTGAATTCTTGCTGTAGTTCATTCTCTTTTGTTTCTGCTCTGACTTCTTCCAAACCTGTTGTATTTTTTCTTATCTTTCTGCTCTAAGTAGTAAGTCTGAAATTTTTTATTAAAAAACCTCCACCAGTATTTGTGTCTGTGATGTTACCATTATATGACAGCATTATTTGTAAGTGTCGTTGCACCTGAAGCTCCAAACAATCTGCTCTGTGGATATGAGAGATTGTGTTTATTCTACCTTTTTAAGAAACCAGCCTCGTTGTATGAATGCAAATCAATTAATAATTGCATTCAAAGGTTTTGACCTAAACAGGGAAAATGGAATTGCAGAAATGAATAAATTGGAGCCTCAAGATGGAATCAAGTCTTTAAATCTAAAATCATTGGATTCTTTGCATGGAGAAATCTGATATTCTTTGTAAAGAGTACAATAAAATAAAATGCCAGTGATGGTGACAAAGTTCCTAACACACTTATGCCCTCTGTTTTGTGGAAAAGTCATGACAAGGCCCCAGCAGTCTAATTTCAGCAGTATTTCATATTCTGCGGTATCTCAAACTTCTTACCGGAAGCCTTCAAGTCAATTTGTAACATGGAAGATAATGTCTGTCATGTTGTGGATAGGTCCAGCTGTCGTGCTTATACTATTCACCTTTGGCTAGATGGTCAAGCTGACAGCTTCAGAAAGTCGGAGGTCAGCAGGATTAATTAATAAGCACCTCTGACCCCACAAGTCATAGAGCAGTGTGTGTCATCTGCTTTGTCTTTAAGTACGGTACTAAGAAAGTACAAAATGTGTCTGAAAACCCCACAATTTGGATTGTAAAGCACAAAAAGGTGGACTATTAAGCACATCTTTGGTTGGTTGTTCTGATGGTTAGCAGCTCTACAGTCAAAACCTACTTTATTTTGAATATGATGTTGGTTTTAACTTTGCAGCTGTTAATTTTATTGCACTATTAATTTTGTTGTGCTTTTCTATGCTAGACTTTTAAAACAGCCAGTATTTTTTGATTATTTGAACATTGGAGTCTTCATGTACACCGTTCAATCTTTTTAATATTCAAAGCAGTTTAGGTTCTTTGGTTCATACTGTGAGACATTTTTCTCCTCCTTTCAAATAACTTCTGTGGCTCTTCTCTGCACCCTGTCCAATTTTTCCACATACTTTTAAAATCTGGATACCGGAGCAGGATGCCGCATTCCAGTGTCCCTTGCAAAGGTAAGATTACCACCTTACACCTATCGTGTCCGTATGTCCAAAGGAATGTGTAAGTGCTTTTTCTCCCTTTTTTTTTTGTCATGGCATCACATGTTGAGATGCTTACTTACTGTAATTACTGAGTTCTTCTGAGTTATTTCTTCTAGGAGTTTGTCTCCATTCTGTAGGCCTTTCTGCAGGTGGCAAATGTAGGAAAATACACAACTTGACCTTGGGCTGAGCTAATTTTTTTTTCTGTTTTATTCAAGAGCATGGCCATCCTCTCCTCAGTGTTTAGTTTCAGCATGCTTGGTGACATGCACGTTTACTCGAGAGACTCGATGAAAATGTTGAATACTGCTGACTCTGGTATCTGTTGTCATTTGTAGTGAGACTTCCCCGCTAGTGAGTAAAGGCTTGTGCAGATGAGAACCACAGCTCCTGTTGGCAACCCTGGAAGCACAGTTAGAGCTTCTGAACTCAGAGCTAGAGAGGAGGGTACTTAGAGATACTAGAAAATAAATGCCATTTCAGAGTTTCTTAAATTTAACTCTGCAAGGCAGGAAATGATAAAATTGCAGTAACTAATACAATTCCAGCATTGTTTGATGCCATAAGTACCTCAGTGAGCTTGAACAGAGATTAAAGGTAACTGTAATTATACACTGGCAGGTGGAAAGATGTGAGTTTGAGACTCACAGTTTGCTTTTGTTTCCTTACTATTTGGTAAGACAGCTTAGGTCTCACTGGGCTCATGAAATCGGAACGTGTGTGTGGAAATAGCAGTGAGCAATGGAAGCCTCTCAGTTTTCTTGGTAAAACCCCTCTTTTAGACAAGGATCAGGCCACAGTAATATATCATACGGGTTATTCCTAGGTATGCTTAAGAACCAGCTGTTGCTGAGTCAGTGCCCTGAAAATACTCTGTTTTTCCTGTGAATAACAGAAACTCTCAGTTTTCACAATGGCTTTTTAAAGCTTTCTGAAATCATGGCTAGAAAAACAGATGCTTTGGGGGCGGACGGATGACTGTGGCCTTTTTAAAGTCTTTGTGCTACGTAGTCATGGGATTCATATGTAGGGAGTAAGTTTGGCTTTATACCTTCTGATTTCTAAGCCTACCTTCTTGCAGGACGTGACAAGATGCGCTTTGGGGGGAGAGGGGAGGAATTGTAAGTGGAGGAGCAGGAACAGGAAGTGAGCCTGACTTGCATGCGAAATGAGTCAAATAGAACAAATTTGCCCTTGAATTCTAATTAGAGTGGTGATGGGATTTTTTTAGTAGTGGGAGTTGGCATGTTCATTTTGTTTAGTTTGGTTTTTTCTTCCTTCAGTTCAAAACTGGAAGTTGCACAGCAAACTTGTATGCAGGTTTTCATTCCGTCCCTTTTGGCTGTGATAAATTTCGTGTTTCTTCTCACGCATTTCATGTTTCTTTAGGGCGTTTGTGCTGAACGGTCATTCCCTGATTGCCCCACACCCCTCCTTGCTCCCTGCTTTCACCTACTCAGTCAGTTACCATGGTAGTCTTATTTCCTACATCTCTGCAGTGTACATCCCTATCAAACATTGAAAAAAACCCACCTGTAAGAGATGCCACAAGTAACATCTGAACAGCTAGTCCCTAATAAATCTAGCACTTTGTTTCTTCTGCTGTTTTGAAGTCCCAACTCCTGATATTTTTTTTCTTAGTCTGATCAGATAGTCTTTTATTGATGTCATTATTCTTCTGCTAACAGCTGCCATTCAGAGCTTTCTTACATGCCGCTGATATGTTAATGGCCCCACTTTTTGTAAGGCATGACAGCATAATCACCTGAACACTGAGTGGTAGGAGGCATATGTACAGCTGAATCCTGTATTGCCTGTCATTTGTCTGTGCCTGGAGCAAAGCAACCTGAATGTAGGTACTCCTCGGGTGTTACTGCGCATATGTTCCAAAATGTCTGCTTGAAACATCTATTTCATGCAATAACTATGTAAAAATATGTGTATTCTCACAGTATGAGCAGCTGTTACAGTAATAGCACAGGACATGCAGTTTTCTACAAAGAATTGCAGTAAAATTCATGGTGGTTATGTGGGCAATGCATGGGCACTGCTGTGATGAGAAAGACAACAAGGGGTTTCTGGAGTGCTGAAGTCTGATACTCGGGCGACTTCAGCATCAGCTAAGGTAGATCAGCTTTACTCATTGCTTATGCTGACAGTACTTTTCTAATAAACCCAGTAGAAATTGAGGTAATGCGTCCAGCATCCGCACTGGTGCTTTTCTGCATACGTACGGTTTGACTTCAGCGCAGACCGTGCGCACACGTGCTGTGCTTTCTGTGTCATAATCTTTGCTGCCTTTTGTCTAAGTGATAAACTGCATAAAGCGAGAAAGTATTGCTGTAGTTCTTGTTCTAACCTTCTGTTTTATCACTTCTAATAAAGGCAAGAAAAGTTTAGTAATGTTTAGTAATTGTTTAGTAATGCTGATGAATTTATTTTTTTAGGATCTGGTCAACACTGGACTCAGCACTTTCTTCTTTTTCATTGCCTCTGTAGTACTTGCTGCTTTAAACCATAAAACTGGAGCAGAAATTGCTGCTGTGGTAAGAATTTGAGCTTCTCTATATGTTACTCTTACCTTGTATTAAAACGAAGAAAGTTTTCCGCATGTTCACTGAATTACTCCTGTTACCTTTGCCATCACAATTTACTTCTAATTTTACACTTGGCTATGTGCTAATTCTGATTTTAAAAGTATTGACATCCTTTGAGTTGTTTGTCTTAAGGCTTAGGCAAGAACAAACAGAAAAACGAGTTGCAGCCTTGCTGCTTTCTCTGTAGCTGGCTTAGGTGATACTGCTCTGTATTGCAAGCCTACGGAAAAGGTAGAGCCCAAAATTCACAAGAACTTTGGAGCTGCTTACACACAACGTGCTGCATTGTTCTTGCTCACTACAGGTCACTTCAAGATTTCAAATGTAGAACAGTAAGGTCAAGCAAATTAATTTTGTGCTTGAGGTGGCAACCCCACCCCTCCACCTGAACACTGAAAATAACACAACAGTTCTGCAGAAGCACATAGGAAGAACTGCAAATTATCTCCTCCTCCAGGCTGATGGTCTGGACCGCTCATCTGTTCTCTTGTCGTTCATTCTCTGTTACGTGCACCCTGAGGAATGAACTGTTGGATGAAGAGCTGTGTTGTTTCTCACAAGAGGTTCTTCCGTTGAAGTTGCATTGCGGGATTTAGCTGTCGTGTTTGTAGACAGAGAACTTTGTTTTCTGGGATCATTGATATTAGTCACTGTTGCAGATTCTCTAGTTCATTAAAGAAGAAAAACATCAGTTTTACAGATTTGTCACAAATAAAGTAGAAAACTAGGTTTCTGAGGAATTTGTTACGAAACTACTATTGTTCTCATTTTCAGAAATTGTCTTTGACAATTCTTTCTACTTCTTGTAGATATTTGGTTTCTTGGCCATGGCAGTGTATGCTGTGAACACGTACTTAGCTGTTAAAAAGTGGCGAATGAACAGCAGGCAGCAGAGTAATCGGCAGACCAGTGATTACATCCGTGCTCGGACAGAATCCAGAGAAGTAGATCATCGCCCTGAGATTCAGCGTCTGGATGCGTAAAAGCAACATTCAAATGGAACTGCAAAGGGAAAAGAACTCCCTCGTGGAATAAAGGGTTTTTTCTTTACTTAAGGAAGAAAAGGAAGATCAGGTGGCGGCAAAGAACGCCCAGCCCTGCGTATGTGCAGAGATGCATTGAGTCAGAAGCTGTTGTCGTGAAGGCAGTAGATGTTGGTCATTCAGAAGCAAGATCTGTTGAAGATGTCCACATATATATACATATATTATATAGCTGATATAATATATCATATATATGTGTTTTGCAGTATGTTATTGTTTTGGATTCACTGCACAGTACTTCCCTCTCCCACACGCAAGCTCTGAATGTTCTGCCACCCACTTCCTTCGTCTGTTGTTAACACAAGACCAGCACTACATTGCTTGGTTAATAAAAGAAAGAAATCCATAGTTTAATGGACTAAACCCGTGGAGAGGAAGTGAGGGGCAAATAGCAATAACTTTAGCCATGTATCCTGTCCAACAGACTCTCTGTATCCATCCCCACGCAGCCTTGGCGGTGCAGCACAGTTCTCATCTACATGATCCCACTGTCGGTGCACTTACATAGCTAAAACGGACAATCATTTCCCGATTTTTAGCTGATGCATATAGTTTTGAGGTAGCTACCCTATGGGTTACTCTGAAATTGCCATGTTTAGTTCATGCATAGCCTTGGCCAGATCTGAACTGGTACAGAATTAGCATGTTTACTGAACAGTCACCACAATGCATCGAGTGCAAGTATGTGGTTTTCTGCTGACGTCGGGATACATTCCGCTCTTCATTCCGAAATGGGAGAAGAAATATGCTTGGGATGCAGGGTGGAGAAAAGGGGGTTGAAGGGCACAGAGGAAGAAGGGGTTGTCATCCAATAGGCTAGCATTCCAGTCATGGCTTTTCTCCCTTTTTTCTGTTTTGTGGAGGTTTGTGGGGCTTTCTCTTTGTTTGTTGGTTTAGGGGTGTTTCTTAGCTTTTTTTTTTTTTTAAGGCTCAGTCTTTCTGAGAAGTCTTGGGTAAGCAAGAACTAGCAAAAAATTATGTTGTGCTTACAAAGTGTTTCTAAGGTTGCAATATTGTGATTCATGTAAGATAATTATTTTCCTTTTTGGAGGGTGGTTTTTTCTGAAATTGAAACTGTCGGTAGTAGGTTAAACTTTTTTTATTGGGTATTTCTTCAAATTTTTTTCACTAATACGTCTTTGGAAAATGAGTTTAGATAATTGGAGGGTAATATGGTTGTAATGATTTGTTTAGAAACCTTACTGAAGGTTTCTTATTTTAATTGTTGTTCCAGTGAAGAGAAGACTCTTTTCTCTGCTCCAAACCTGAATTCTACCGTAATCAGTTAGTATCCTAATGTTATTAGGAAGGTGTCCCTTAATATTTCTCTGGTTTTTGGTAGGTGTTTCTATCAGTGTAATCCATTATTTGGCATGTGCATGCTTGCATATTACATGAGGAAAATGTGTAGGGGAGATCTCTAGAGCTGGATTCCTTTGTGGTGTAAGCTGATGAAATCTTAGAAATTGGCAGAACTGTGTGCCTGAATTCCTCTCACGTTTGACCTGAACACTCCTTGCGTTGTGTTCTTACGTAGCTGTAGTCTCAAGTGGACAAATGCAGTTCACTGAAGTGACCAAAACCCAAAAGCCCTATTCAAATACACAATATTGCCCTCCAGAAGATCCATGATTTTAGAGTGGGACCCACACCTGAAATCAAGAAATAGAAGTTAGGTGATGCATAGCAAAGCTTTTTGTTAGGAGTGTCCCCTGTGCGCTGGTTCCTGACAAGGGCTGAAATGGTGCCTACCTAAGTGGTGCCCTGTCCCTCTCCTGTACTCCCTGAGCTGATTCTGGCTTTTCAGAGGTGTGGGAGGTCTTGTGCAACTCTAAATTTATTAATTTGCTATCTTTCAAATCCTTACACCATTCCTTACTTAGAAAAAGGATAACCTCACCAAGCTTTTATCTTTTAGCTGGAATGACAAATGCAGAATGGTAGGTGACCTTCTAGTAGTGTGATACTTCATCATGTAGTGTAGCATACCTGAATATCCTTGAGTGCTTCTGCATGTGAGAAGCTTTCTTGAGCTGAGAACGGTGCACCATTATTTACTACTTACATCATGACTTGAGCTTAGCACAGCTTTCAGGGTAGAATGCAAAGCAAATACTAATTAAAAAAAATGTGATACACTTTTTAAATCAGAAAAATGTAAATTTGTAATTTCCTTATTTTGTGGACCAAAGATGATTTTAGTATTGTACAGTATATACTTTCTAAAAATTAAAGTTAGGCATTTATTACTCTGCAGAGATGTTATTTACTATTTGGATTATATAGAAGGGAAATAAAATAGCTGTGAGACAACTAAATTTGAAACATTAACATCATATCACACATACACCTCACCCACCCTCACCCCTCAGTTTTACACGGTATATTGAAGAGGTGGTCATATTTCAAGACTGTTACCCAAACTGCAGTCGTCATAAAAAAAGCTCTGAAGGAAGAAAATACAGTAGAAACTTTAAATTTCCTTTTAAACTTGCTTAGAAAAGTGACATTAAATTGCTTCTCCCACCTAGTTAGTCTTGCCTGTAGTTGCTGAGCATATAGGGATAATTTATTTTAGTCCTAAAGATTGCTGTTTAGCTCCATAAAGGGACTCAAACCCCACTGTAAATAAAACTAAGTTAAACAGCTGAATTTTGTAGGAGTGGGGTGCTTGAAACTGTAAGGGTTCTGCTTAGTCCTCTTCTGTCAAACTGAGCCCTCAGATAGGCAGGCTCCATGTATTCCTTTGTGCAGAAATGACTAAATTGTGCAACCTATGGACAGAGATCAAAAGATTAAAGCATAAGAGATGATTTGAGCAACAGCATAACTGTTGTGTAGTGTTGTAAGAATGTTTTCCCTTTAACGCTCTGTGTGCTCAGTTTTGTCAGCCCTAGCTCAGGTTTGTCACACATTCCTGCAATGTCTACCACAGAAGTTTCTAAAACCATAATTAAGAACTGATTTAACAGTTTGATCACTTCTCGGTAAAGTTGATTCCTTCGTACTCTCCACTTGTTCCTTTTGTTTCATATAGTCATGCCTCATCTACCTTACGTTTTAATACTCAATTTTTGTTAATCCTTCATTGATCTGTGTAGTGGCTGCTTCAGTGTAAGGAAGAGAAGAATACTGTGCTCAGTATTTGCGCGAGTATGGTGCTCTTCCCTTTGTGATAGCTTGTGATGTTTCGCTGGATATGCTGGGGGAAGCTTTCTTCTTTCCCCTAGGACTTTGGAAGCTAGCTGGTACACTGCATGTGTAAGCTTTCCGGTAGGAGCCATGTGTGTGGAGGTTGAGAGGATGAGAGATTCATCGACCTCTGCCTTTTTTGAGAGACCAGGTACTGACTAGAGACCTGATGCCTGTATTTTGGTGTGTGCCGTTCATCACGGGCTCTGTGTTCAGAAGCATGGCACCAGTAATGAGTCCCACACACGATGGGATGGCCAGCCCAGGAACCCAAACCCAACCCAACAACCCAAAATAAGTAAGAATAATGTTAGGGCATATGTTTAGGGCATAATTAAAAAAAGCACACCAAAACACCACCAACAAAAAACCACCAAAACCCAACTTAATAGCAGTTCAGATAGCATAGGAGAGAATATGCTCCCTCCTACTCAGGTGAGATACTGAACAGCTTTGTACATGAAAATCGGAGCATAAACGACCGCTGACAGCTCTAGAGCCAAAAATCTTCAGCAGGTGTTTAGGATAAATAAAAAGGTAGGCACAAGCTGATCATGGATTTCAGATGTGATGAAGGGTGAGAAGGTGGGAGAACCCCAAACCTGACACTTAATAACCCAGTGCTGTGAGCACTCGTAATCTGGGAGCGTTAGTCATCCCCAGCCGCTGAAGGAAAGGTTGCTTCCGCGCTTTATGGCGGGGGAGAGGCACCTTGAATCGGCAGGAAGACGGAGTAGGTGCAGGAGTGTTTCTCTGTCCCTAACTCAGCGGCCGTGCTGGCCGTGTCGTACGGCTGGGGAGATTCTACACTGGTGGTGGTGGTGGTGCATCTTCAAACCCGAGGTACGCTGACCAAGTGGTGCCATTACCAAGGAACTTCTGCTCGGCTGAAGTACGGCAGCTGCTTCCCAGAGACCCGCAGGGCATAGCTGCTTGCCTCAGAAAGGCTGTTGCGTCTGGGAGAGTCCCACTGAAATGGGTAAAGCCATCGTGTAGCCTTTCTAAAAACTGGGTACTTAGTTCTTGTTGCTTATAGTATCAAACAGTGGATTGTTTGGAGAGCCAACAAGGCTCAAAAAGCCTGTGAAGATGGAGCTGATGTGTATGTGTATTTTAATGGCAACAGAAATAATAATTTAAAAATGAAACTAAAGCAGGTACAAAACCCAGCAGAAAGTAGTTTGTAGAAATGATGTCATATTCTTCTCTTTATTTTAACAGAGGGAATTGGTTGAAAATGTATTTATACATATATTCAGGAAATCTCTGAATGCCACGTTAGAGTTTGTACTGGTATATTGTTTTCCCTGTTAGCCACTTGGCCACCTGGATAGATCTGTTTGACAGAGTCAGAGCGGTGCTGTCCCACCTGAAAGGGTTCCTTTGTTCTTTTGGTCTTATTTTTGCATTGTCTTTAAAATCTGTCTATAATTTAACCATTTGTATTCTAAGATAATCTCTGAAAAAATCTGCTTACACTGTGATTTGATAGCCTTTGATTTAGAGTATACAACACAATCTGATTTTCTTTCGGGATATGCAGCTTTCAGAACTGTTCTTAGACAACTTTCATTTCTGGGCATGTATATTTATCATGAAAATGTGATTAGATAAAGTTGCCTATCCAGAATCCCAGCGCAACTCTTTCAGATGTGCTGGATGGATGAGTTAGTGAAATTGCCTTTTAATCTCTATGGGTTAATAAATATTTTTTTATAACTAGCCACAGATATTCCTTTTTAAATTATACTTGGCAAACAGAAGATATTTAATTTTATATACAATATACATAGTTACCTTGATTTACATATTTATAACGTAGAGCTTTGTGTTTACTATGAAGGTTTTATCTGTATACCATGGACTCCATGGGTAAAATTCTAAAAAGCCAGTTAGCATATATAGAAGGATATGGAAGCGATCTTCATGAATTCAGAATGAGGACATAGAAGTGTTTAAACAAGCAATAGCCAGATCTTATTAACAGAGTATCTGGGTTTTTTTCTTTCTTTTTGGTTGGGGCTGGTCCCTGTGGCTATTGTAATAACATCTGGATGTGAGTAACAGAATGAAATACGACCATCTGCCTCTTCTGACTGTCACAAACTGTTGTCTAGAATATGGGAAATTTCAGGGTATTGTATTTGTTTTGTTTTGGACAAATGTCTCAATAGACATATTTAATTAAAACCTTCATGTGTTTGAAAGAAAATACCCTCTCTTAACTAGGCTGATTTATCACCTTTGGTAACCTTTTAATCCCCAAAGTATTGTCGTCTAAATATTTTTAGTAATGTTACATTTATCCTGATGTCTACAGGTTAAAAGTGGTTCTGGCTAGCACCGTTTTACTACAACAGTTGCTACCTTCATTTTTCTACTGTTTATACTTTAATCTTGAATGTTTACCGGTTTCTACTTGTTGGATATTGTGGAGGGAGACTGTACCTTAGCACTACAGTTCATTCAGCTTTAACTCATACATCACAGTTCTGGAGTAAGAAAATATTTTGATTTATATATTGTGGCCAATTTACTGCATTTCAAAGTGATTTCTATACTTAGACACAACGTTTATGAATGACATAACAAATGACTTAGCTAATCATTGTATCTGTCCAGACTTATCTCTCTTCTGTTAGTGTCATTTTGAAACTATTTGTATATGTTGAAGTTTGTAAGGGTTCAGGAACCCACAATAAAATAGTAAAGTACGTATTTATTTCTCATTATAATGCTCAATTTTGATTTGAAGGTTGACACTTTGTATGTCTTCTCACAGAATTGTAAACAAATACTGAAAAACTGCTTCACCTAGGGTGCCTTCCATGTGTGGTATAAACACTTGTCATTCACAGAAATAGAGATGTAAATTTATTAAACCAGTAAACACTATTTTGGTAATGTGAGTCACTAATGCATCTCTGGCTTCGTTGTGCTTTGTTTCCACTAACACCAGTGCCGTGGCCACTGTAATTGCCTTCCCTTTGTGCACTAACCAGTAAATCTGACCTCCTGGTGAATCAAAGGATTGTATCACTTTGCTCTGCCTGCAGCTGGTACCTGAAAGATGGAGGTGAAGCACCTTGCTGACGGGAGCTAGAAGGCACTCCACGTTGGGTTTTTCCCTTGGGGCTTGTAAAGAGATGCTCAGTGTGGGACATCTGTATCCTTGCTGCTGATTCTGGGTCCTCTAGAAGAGCATAGCAAGCATAAACAAAACATTCTGATTCTAGCTCATAATTCATGATTTATGGTGTCTGAGGAAAGAGCATCCAAACCTGACTGAAAGACTTCATCCCTCAGGGATCTCGGTCCTGTACTGGCAGATTTGTAATTGTGGACAGCTCACAATTAGCTGAAGCAGTGGGTCAGAATTCCACCTTGGGCTGAGCAAAGGGGATGCAATTTCCCTTTTATCATATGAGCACAAGTCTGCTGTGTAATACCCTTGGTATTTTGTTTTTGAAGTAAAAAACGTTAATGTTTTGCCAAGGAAAATCTTAGAAGCATACTCTTAGTGCGAATGCAGAACCTGACTGTTGTCCTGACTCAGGCAAAACTCCCCAGTGACTACGGGGACGGCAGATCAGGTACCCGTTTATCACCAAATCCTCACCGAGGATTTGAAGAGCATCACAAGGTAGCAGATGTTCATACAGAGGCAACTTACAGCCTTGAAGCCATTTCACATTATTTTGGTAAGTGCTCCTGAAGCTCTGACTGCACGCGGGGCCGCTCTCTGTAGCGGTACCTCCCAGCTGCCATCGCTGTCCCCTCGGGATCCGCGGCTGTAACTGGCACGCTTCAGTGGCGCATCTTCCAGCTCCCTTTGTGAAAGTTGTGTGTTAATGCCTGACCCGTTTCAAAGGCAAGGTAACTCTACAAGAAAACGTGACCCACCGTTTGTTTTTACACCAGTAATGATTTTTCAGCATGTTGCGTGCTTCTTTTCTGTTGGTTTTTACGCTGAACAAAACCATGCAATCTGAAGAATTGTAATGTCTTACAGCAGAGAGAGCAGTCTTGTTTTTTAAAACCCATACTGTTACAGCATAATTTAAATGGTGTATTTATCAGTTTTAAATGTCGTTTTGCTTTTCCAGTCTTTTGTATATGGGCACAATACTTTTTGTAAATTTTTTAATTTGGTTGTTTTTCTGTCTGTCCTGATCTTTGAAGATTTGAGCTCTATGGATTTTCACGGTACTCTTCTGATCATGTCTTCATAGTGGTAAAGTCTGTATTTTTGTATGTAGGGGAAACGGTAATTTTCTAACACTTATCCTGATCAATATAGTATGGAATCATTTGCTGAAGGACTTCCTGTTTAATAAACGGACATGTTAAAGTACTGAAGCGCTGTCTTCATCTCTAGCAGCAGCATGGAAGGTCCGTGTGCCATCGTGGTTGAGGAGCTGGTAACCCAGCAAGGGTGGTTGCTAAATGCACTTCCTGGGCAAGACAGTGGCACAGGGGTTAAGCACCAAGCCAGCCCTCTCTGAGTGCGGTTCCGACTGACGAGACAGGCGCCGCAGGTGCGGGAGGGAATGAGACCCAGCGTATGAGCAGCCCTTGATGGGAGGCGGTGTGTCGCAGAGGTCACACGGGGTGATCGCTCCCGCGGAGGCTTTGTCCGTCTGGTTCTCTGCAGCCGGCCAACAAGCTGTTACCTTCTGGTTTGTGGCATCACGTTCTGGACTGAAGAGGAGTTTGGGGGCTGCAGTGTCAGAGCGGGTGATGCTCTGCCACCTCCCGGGCTGTAGGCTGCAAGTCCTGCCGTGGTGCAGCCCGGAGTTCTGGTTTCCAGGCGCTGGAGGTGTGCGGTGAGAGTGCTGCTTCATCAGGGTGAGAACTGAGGAACTGCACGGATGGGTGAATCTTTCCACTGTGGAAAGACTTGGAAATATCAGCAGTGCCCTTAAAGCACAGCCTAGGGATAACTTGCGTGGGGGGAGGTGGACGAAGGTGGCGGTAGGACTGAGCTTCCACAGAAGGTTCACTAAGGAGAATCGTGGGTTCTGTCAGAAGGTGGGCGGGTTCACCTTGCGTGTGTGGGCTGGTCAGCAGCTGTAATTCTGATCTCTGATGTTGCACCCACTGGACCTGCTCAGGGATCAGGCCTTGATGAAATTACTGCTCTCTAAGGGAGCAGAGTGCTGGACTGAACGCTGCTGATGGTTGTCACCTGTGGTGCTCTTCGGTTCAGAGGAGCTTTGTCAGCTGTTCAATTAAAAAGTTTATTCTGCCATAACTTCAAAATACTGCATCTTCCTTCAGTGTCCGGGGAAGACTATAATTGATTTCTTATTTAATGGATCCAGCTAACAAAACGTGGTGGACAACATCACAAATACGTAAAATAAACACACAGGTATTAGCCAAAATAAACATTGGAATTGCTGTTTTCTTTTTCAAGGAAATAGATTGAAAAATTGCATTTTAAGTTTTTTTTTTTTAATATGCTTACATTTTCTGGATAGGGTTGTTCTACTTTCTGATCGAGATGTTTGAAAAAACATTCTGTGAATTCTTCCAGCGAAGGAGCAATCTGTGTCGCAGCGAGGGTGTTTGCAGTCCTGTTTACTTCAAAGGAGATGAAGAGGTGGTGTCTTCCTCCTGGCTTTTAAACCAGGACTGCATGCAGAAAGGTGTCTCAGTGTCTTGTTACAAGATTCACCTTCTCGGCACTTGTACAGATTTATTCTGCACCCTTGATGTGTTCTCTCTTGCTCTGTGCTCAGAAAAGGATTAAAGGATGGCTGGGTAGAGGCTCTTCACGCAGATGTGAAAATACAAGGGGACACTTACCTTGAATTTGCTCTTCATGGGCAGTTTGTACCCGGTCTTTGGAACGCAGCCACTTCATTGTATCATTCCTGGTCTCTTACAAGGCTGGGTATGAGGGCCCAGGTTAGCTCAGCCTAGTAGCTGTACATTTTCTCTGCAAGTGCAGGTGTCAAACATGCGTTGTAATGGTACAGGCTGCTGGTCTCCTCGCAGGCGAAGATGCAGCTATAAAATTCAGGCTTAGAAATTTGCACAATGAACACTTACCAGAAGCATAACGAGTGAAAAACTTCTTGCTGTGCAGAGCAGGAAGCTGTCTTCTGGTTTCCAACCCACCAGGCTGGTACCAGCGTTCGTCTCAAGCGCCACGCAGGCTGAGCGACACCACTGTCACTTCGGTCTTTGTCAGCTGGATGTTTAAGACTTACAGAACTGTGAACAATATCTGGTGAAAAGGAAAATTAAATGGAGTAAAGGACAAAGTGTTAAGGACATTTGAGCCTCTTACTTCAGTGAAAACCTAAAACGGCTGCTTGGAAAGATCTTTTGAATTCCTTAACATGGCCTGTCCGAAACCACTGCGTGAGACTGAACAAGCACAGGAGTTCAGAGCGGGAGGAGTCGTGCTCTGGCTGTAACAAAGGCATCTTTTAGACTTTACAGGTTTTGGAAATGGCTTCTGTTTGAAACAAGAATGTACCGTGATTGAAAAGAGGTGTCTGATTGTGACAGCAAAATAAGAGCTTCCACAGGGCCTCCGTGCTGCAGGGACAACGTTACGCTTGTGTTGTGAATCCTGAATTGCAGAGAAACCAGTGTTCCCACTACTGTCACCTTGTCAGTTGAGGAAAACCAATCAAACAAACAAAAAAAGCGCAGAAATTCCCTCTGCCCTGCACCAGACTCCGAGCTTAGTGCCATATTGCTGGCAGGAGACGAACAGAAGAGTGTCACCCCTCTCCCCACCCCAAATCAGAACTGGCTTTACAGTAATTACTTTTAATTGCATTATCTTTCCTTAACTGATATTCATAAAATACAGAAGTGTGGTTTATTTCAGTCATGGGAACAGGTCTTTTTAAATAAAAGTCTGGAATCTTAAACAGGTGCTTGACCCTGAGTGCAAACTGCTCAGAAATACATGAAATCATCAAATACTTGAATGCTACTAATGAAATTCTCTGGACAGGCAATTCATTGCATGCCTGGTAAAGTTAAGTAGTCCTGAAGCAACTAATGAGCAATTTTGTTTGCCTCTTCTATTGATTATTCCAATGTGAAAAAAATTACTAGACAACCGTGGCAGATTTGAGGTTATGACTGGTCTGTGAAGGGTAAGCTCAGAGGGGTTGTTCTCAGTGTTACCATGCTCTCACTTGGCAACTGCTATCTCCAGTGTCTACTCAGTGCTAAAACTAACTCTCGGCTACGTTTTTTCATGCTTATGTGCTGAAGTTCTCCTTGCGGGATGTGTATGCATGAGCGAGTGCTGGTGCGGGGTGTGTATGCATGAGCGAGTGCTGGTGCGGGATGTGTATGCATGAGCGAGTGCTGGCTCTGTGCTGTTGCTGGCTGCCCAGCACACGGCATCCTTCCCAACGGAGCTTCTTCAGACACCCTTACTCCTGCTGGGCAGCAGCAAGGCAAAGTCAGTCAGGACACCCAACACGTCTATTAAAAGAGGTTTAATCCAGCATGGTTTCTAAACATTAACCATGTACTAGTCTCCAGCTGGGACATGCAGTACACTTTTATTTAAAAAAAAAGAAATACAAAACAATTGAATATAAAAATGAGTCCCGGTCCCCTGACGTCACAGTGCATGCCAGTAAAATATGACAGTCGAAAAGAGAAACATGGAATTTCATACCGGAAAAGGTCCAAAGAGCTCATTCTCATAAAAGAAAAGATTATTTGTCACATTTGGAAGCAACCATTTGTTTTGCTTCTGTTCAGTTGTCTGGAAAGAGGAGATGTAGGAGCTGCCTGTTGGACAACTCCGAACCTGGCGAGCGCCTTCCCGAGCACCTGCTCGCTGTTAGGTACCGTGTTTCTGCCTGTCAGCAGCCAGCTGCTAGCAGGGAGCTGGAACCCAAGCAGTAATTTTGGTCCAAAGGAAATCTGCCTTTATTGTTTTATCCCTGGTTTTAATTTACTCTGTTAGTACCATCTGCTCTCGTTTTAATCACTTTTTAAGGCCACCTGTTCTGGCACGATTTTAATTTTTTTTTAAATGGATGCATGTTTCTTTGAAATTACGCCATACACGAGGAGCTTGCCATGCTTTTTCCAAGCAGTATGTTTATGGGCACAAATATTTCAAGGTAGGTTGTGCTGTGTAAATTCAGAAGGCTTTTCCCCCCCAACACTAGACTATGAGTTAAATCATGTCCTTCCGGGGAGGGGAAACCCCAACCAGACAACACACAGACCAAAAAAAGGTGTCTGGGAAAATGAATTTCATTGCAGACATTTTTTTAGTTTGGAGGTTGGGTTTTTTACCTTTTCACAGTGGGAAGCATTTGGTTGCCCTCCTGGGACCCTGGTCCTGAGGTTTACAGAAAGTCGTGTTTTGTGGACGCAGCGGACTGAGTCCAGTGCTGCTGCTCACGGGAGGCCCAGCGTTCACCCCGCAGATCGGGCAGTGATGTCCTGCGCGCCAAGGTCTGCAGGCCTCCACGGCCGCTAACGCTGGGCAGTACTTGCAAGCCTTCCTCACCTGTCCCTGCAAACACGTGCAAGAGCTTGCACGCAGCGGGAGGATGGGGCTGGCAAGACCATGCCGCCTCTGTTCTGCCTCATCTCTGTGGTGAGACTGCAGTGGACGGGATGTGACCCCACCCGGGCAGCTCCAGGTTACACTGGACGTTTGAGGAGCAGCTACCCTGCGGCACAACACGCACGTCGAGGTTTTTCTTGCTGCAGGTTTCCAGTTGTCACTTTTTCTTGTGGCAGATAGGCAGCAGATAGAAGTGTATTGAAACCAAGTTGTTAACTATAATCTATGCCTCAGCGCTTGAAATAGTGGAATATTCAGACTTCAGGTAAAGCAATACTGTTAGCTAATCAAGAAAACACAGATAAAGTAGGGGCATTCTGAGCCTCTCTTCTTAGGCACAGCAAGAAGTACAAAAGCTATATGTGTTAACAATTTGGAATTAAGTAAGCATATTAAAAGCTCCACTTATATATTTAAAATACGACGTTCCCGTTTGCTCAGTACGCTGTAGTGCCGAGTCAGCAGGGGCAGTGGAGAACTGAGATGTGGTGTTTGGATGCAGATGTCTATGGCAGGTTGATCTGCTGTAAAATCTGTAGTTCTGAAGGAGTATCTAATGGCATTGGGAACAGTCTCCTTTTCCACGCTGCTGCCCTGTCTGTGCTCGAGTGATTCCGTAAACAGTGAGGTGGAAAGAGGATACCGAGGCTGAAGTAAGGGAGATCCTTCAATTGGCACTGCATTCGGCAAAGAGGAAAGTGCTTGATCATCTTCCCTTCACACTTGGTTGGTGTTTGGTTCATCAGTCTGAGTCGGAATCTGACTCCTCATCTGAAATTGAAAACAAGGAACAATAGTGAAAGTGAGAACTGGAAACCCACGTGTCAGCTTTAGCTCTTGCTGGGAGGGAGATGCTGCTCTTTAGCAGGTGCCTGCTTCAAAGGATGTGGCATATTTAGGAAAAGGCTTGTAAAATGACAGTTCTTATGTGACGGAGCTTTAAATGGTGTTTGAGAGCACTTGAGAAATGCTGCTGAGAGGCACTCAGACCACCACAGCGTAGGTAACCGTTCCAATTAAACAAGTTGCAGAGGCAATACTGTTGGCGTGACCACCCAGAGGAAGTCTGCTGAGGACATTCTTCCTGTACTAGACTGTTGCTGTTTGCTGTGGGTCACGGTTACGCACTGCCAGTTAAACGTATCTGAAAACCAGAAGCTTTAAGACATTGAGAAATCCCAATAGGCCTTTGTAGAGGTACAGCTTGCCCAAGACTCGGCTTGCAAGGAAGCGAGGAGTTTCTGGCCTTGGCAGCTGAGAGTCCCAGCATGAACAAGAGTTTGGTGCTGGAGGAACGGTGTTGCAGGGCAGAGCCCTTCTCACATTGTCAGGTCAGTGACACAAAGCCACATGGCTGCGTGGCTGTGAGTTTATGTATTTCCCTCTCCATCTCCAGGGAAATGAGATCTAATCTTCCGCCTAGTTTTGTATCCTTGTCACCTGATCATTTTCTTGAGGTCTGTTCAGTTTGTGGTGATAAAGAGTTTGTAGCCAGTCTGTTTCCTATGATCTGTTCTTTTAATTCTTCTTTTCTTCAGTACTCTTCTTGGCCTAAAGCTTGCAAAACATTTAAGTCTACTAAAATACCTAGAAAAGATTGTTAGTATTACCATATACCTTCTAGGATTCTGTACACTCATTGGGTGTTTGGCTTTGAGGGGGTTTTTTTGGGTTTTGGTTTTGCGTGGGGTGTTTTTTGGGGAGGTTTGGGATTTTGTTTTTTAGTGTAGAGCAGTCTTTTACGCCTGTGTGGCTGCAACAAGTAGTACCGCACGGGCACGAGCCTGATTTGGGCTCCTAGGTACCACAAAATATCTGCATGCGTCCTGACTTCACAAGGGTTCGAACTCCCAACACCAGGTCCCTCTTTTTAACTTTGTCCAAGTGGATCTGTTTGATTTCAGGTAGACTCTGCCTCCTATATGGCCAAGAAATTTGATAACAATCTTGTTAATTTTATGCTGTGTGGCCTTGGATTTTAAGGCCATTTGCCCACAGATGGTCAAAGCTGGACCCTGAGTAAGAGGTAATCGTGATAAAGAAATGATAAAGAAAAACACTGTTGGATATAGAGTGTGGACTAATGGATGCTAATTATTAAGTTATCAAAAAGAAGGTAGATTGTTGTAAAAGTCTGTGCTGCACAATAATTTCTGTAATTGGATTTGTGGCCTTTCATGTTCGATGGTGCAAAACTCTGAGAAATTTTGCGTTCGTGGCTTGCTAGTTACCTTTACAAATCACTGAAATTCCAGTTGTTGCATCTTAAGACTAAGCAGCTTCATAACTCAGCACAGTAGTGGCATACAAAACCAAGGTACCCAAGAACAGAAACTGTTATTACTAGGTGAGTGTTCTTGCTCCCCGGTGAAGGGTGAAACAGAGAAGAAAATCTCATGTTACATGCCTGGATAACCAAACTGGGGAATTTGGTTATTCTGGGAGGAGTTAAGCTGGGAGGGGACTTTTTACAAGGCCCTGTGGTGACAGGACAAGGGGTAACGGATTTAAAGTGAAAGTGGGGAGGTTTAGATTGGATATCAGGAAGAAGTTCTTCCCGGAGAGGGTGGGGAGGCACTGGGACAGGTTGCCCAGAGAAGCTGTGGATGCCCCACCCCTGGAAGTGTCCAAGGCCAGGCTGGATGAGGCTTGGAGCAACCTGGTCTAGTGGAAGGTGTCCCTACCCATGGCAGGGGGGTTGGAACTGGATGGGCTTTAAGGTCCCTTCCAACCCAAACCATTCTGTGATTCTATGGATTTTGCTTACCTTCTGACTTGCGCTCTTCAGGGGAATCGGAACTGCCTTGCTTGAGAAAAGCAACCAGGTCATTGAAGGTTATGTAGAAATCAGTGGCGTACACTATTGTGGCTATAAATCCAAACACCTAAAATGGCAAAGTAATACTCTTTAACAACAGTTCATGCCCATCCGTGTTAAACCAAAATAAGCCTAACTGACAAGAAAAAATCTTAAAGAAAACTTGGCCTTGATTTGGTTTTGGCCTGTGCCTTTCTAAACAGACAGGGAAAGGAAATGTCTCATGACCCACGGGCATCAACTACATTACAGCTAATTTGGGAGCCTGAGTAGTGATCCCTGCAGTTACTCTATCAGATGTGTCCTTAGCCCTTCTTTGGGTATTGTTCTTCCCCGTCTTTTAAAATTATTATGCAAATTTTTTTAATGTTGCATACATTATTGATGCTTAGAGTCAAGTTACAGATGGAGAGACTGTATCTTATTTCGAAACATAACATGCTGGTGAAGGCCCTTTGCTGGGCAGTCCATATACTTAAGTTTAAAATGACACTGCTCTTCTTTCAATTCATCCAGGTAACATTAAACAGTAGAGGCAGGAGGTTGAAATGACTTAATTTAGATTGTCCTTAGTAGTTACAAGTTTCATTTCTGTATTGTTATTACGATTATTCTTTTTATTCCCTCTACTCAAAGTTCTGGATGTTCTTTGCAGGAAGAGGGAAGTTTTATCTTCTCTGTACAGCTGGTGAAATTAAAAAGCAGAATGAGTCCCTTCCCTAAGTAGTACAGTTAACACTGAGCACTCTTAGGGAGAAAAAATGATTCATTGATTCAAAGCCATTTTTTTCTAAATAACTGACCATTTCTTCCTTGCTTTAGGCAAATCTAATTCTCAGTTAGCTAACTGAAGAAACTTGTACTACTTAAAATGGGGTCAAAGTCAAACTGCTTCTGAAGGATGTCTGTGCGCAGTTCACCAGAATATCTAAGCGGACAGCTCACTCCTACTTACTCCTGCTGCTTTAGATGCTCCATCACTGTATTTTGAGACAGCAGCAATCGAAATGGCAAAGTAAATAATGGCAGCAGTGACGCAGCGTAAGAAATCCTGCAAAATAAGCGATGTTGCGTTCTCAGATTAGTCATGTAATTCCAACACACAAACTCCTCTCAAAATTATTTCAGAAATGACCATTGAAAACCTCTGCTGTTGCATCAGTGGGCTCGCCTGACGCTGGAGTGTGACCACAGTCTGGTATTTTGTAGCGGAACAGTCGTTCATCTGGGAAATATTTTTTTAAACGCGAGATGACCGGAATCTTGGCATGAGCTTCTGCTCTTGAAAACGTAGGTACAATCCTACTCTCTACATGTGTATGTCAGGCAGACCTTTCTTCAGGCTGAGAAGAGCTGTCTTTCTGTGACGCTTAACTTGGAGCGCAGCAAGGGCTGTAATGAAATAATCATTTGAATTGCCTTAAACGTCTCCTCTCTTAAGCGAGGACCTGCGGTACCAAAGGCTCCGGAGGAGTGTACCAGTTCCTGGGAGTGCTTGTTGCTGTACAGGTTTGTCTGCAGGAGCTCCTCATTTAGGAACTACACACTTTTGGTGTTTAAACCCACGATATATCCTGGGTATGCACATCTGTAACTCCAGCAGCTGGCCTGAAGCACGCACCCGCTGCTGCCATTGCAGTATGTGCTTCTGTGGGAGAGACCAGCTCTGCAGGGCAGGGGCCGTGCCCCGCGCCCAGCACGGATGCGCGGGAGCAACAGTGCTTCTGGGCTGTACGTTAAATACAGAGCTGTGATGCCCGGGGCTTGTGTAAATCACGTGAGCTGGAATAATGGTATCTTGACCTCTGTTCACAATTCGGCCTTCTGTCTTTACAGAACAGAGGGATGAAGAAGATACTGTCACAAAACACAAATCCTACAAGAAACTTGACTCCTCCTGAAGTCAGGACGAGGTTCTGTGGCTGGAGGATATTATGGCAGGGGACATAATACACAAGTGCTTTTTTATCTTAGTTCTGGAATCAGACGCATATAGAAAACGGGAAGACGATGGACTTGAGGTTACCATCTGAAAACCATGCACTCTGTCATGGCCAAAGTTACTGCTGTTGTTTCATCTACCAGTGGCCTTGCTGATGTCATTGTTATCCCCTGAGGGCTTTAATTCAAATCTCACAATGATAAGCTATTGTTAGACTGTACCAGAAGAGAATCCAGATCGATTGCATTAGCATTTTTTAAAAGTCTGTGTGTACTGCTAGACAACTGCTCCCTCGGCGAGTCTGCCCGAAGCAACAGAGACATCCCGTGGCCAGCCCACAACTAGGAACCCAGCGCTCCCCGCCGCCCGCGGCTTCCTGGGTGTGAATGAGCACCCGCCCCCAAGCCTTGTGGGCTTTCCCCCTTAACTACCCTACCTGCAGTTGGTTTGCAAGGAACGTGACTGCATCTCAACGCAGCACTTGCGTGAGTTTTAAGACGTTTTAGTGAAGGTTATGCATTACCGTATGGCATGCCTCAGTTTCCCTGTTTGTAGGGGTGGCAGTATTAAGGAGACCCCAGCAGTGGTGAGACCTACGCTGATGTTGCCTGCTTCTGAAGATCCAGCCCTAAGCCATTTTCCTGGAATTGGGCATAAACTCTGTGCTTTAGCAAACGCATGCTTCGTGTCAGCCCCAAGAAAGCTCCAGTATGTAGCATAGCACAGCACAGAGTGCTTTGGGACCTTCTGAATGAGAAGGCAGCATGGACAAGTTTCTAATAAAAGGTGAAGTTAGCAGTCAGCCTCAACTCCCATACAGTCCCTTTTACTCATGTTACAGCATACAATTAAATCTGTAGTTTTGGACTGCACATTTCACTTACCGTCAAAGGCCAGTAGAGTCCCTTGAACTTCTCGTTAAGTTTGGAGGCATAGGCAAAAAAAAGAAACACTGCCAGCAGAAACTCTAGGAGTGGGGCCATCATGAAAGAGCCAGCTAGAGATGCGATATAGCAGATGAAGATGATAAATGACAGCACCTAGAGTAAGAGAAAACGCTAGTTATTTGCATGGAGGAGCAGAGCCTCGGGCAGCTGAGCAGCTTTGGAGCATTACTCTCCCTGCACATTTCTGTCGGGGCTGCTGGTGATGGCGTATCTTGCTTCCTACGGGGTTTTTTTTTCCTGGGGCCAAATGAATTTTCTTGTTTAGCATGGAATAAATCTAAAGTAATGGCGTTTATTTCAATGCCTGTGAAATCGGCTTTCCAGAGCTCTCTGAGTCAGTAATGTGCTCTGGGTTGTACACAGTTCTGAGAACATAATTCGGAAAAGACAGAGGCATTGCCAAGCAAACAGAGCTTTAAGCTTTCAACTGTGACCGTCCTCATTTGAAATCATTGCTCAGATAGCCCAAAGTAACTCAGCCTTTATAATCTCAGTTGAAAGAAAAGTCTGCTGTTGATGGACAGAACAGAGCTGAGAATGAATTATTCTATGATTTCTGGAAGTCTCTGGTTCTAGTTTTCCAGCGTAGACAGCTGTTTTAGAGAGTGATAGGTAACTCCCATAAATTTATCTCTATGATGTTTCCTGATTTTACAAAATAATAAAAATGGCATTTGTTTTCCCATTCAATTATAGAATGAATCACAGAATCACAGAATGGTTCGGGGTGGAAGGGACCTTAAAGCCCATCCTGTTCCAACCCCCCTGCCATGGGCAGGGACACCTTCCACTAGACCAGGTTGCTCCAAGCCTCATCCAGCCTGGCCTTCAACACTTCCAGGGATGGGGCATCCACAGCTTCTCTGGGCAACCTGTCCCAGTGCCTCCCCACCCTCTCTGGGAAGAACTTCTTCCTGATATCCAATCTAACCCTCCCCACTTTCAATTTAACCCCATTACCCCTTGTCCTGTCACTACAGGCCCTTGTAAAAAGTCCCCCCCAGCTTCCTTGTAGCCCCTTCAGGCACTGGAAGGTGCTGTAAGGTCTCCCCGGAGCCTTCTCTTCTCCAGGCTGAACAAGCCCAACTCTCCCAGCCTGTCCCCATGGCAGAGGGGCTCCAGCCCTCTGAGCATCTTCATGGCCTCCTCTGGACTCACTGCAATAAATATCTTTAGATTAAAGTTTATGGCTCAAAATAGAAAGTTTCACAATGGGAAAATGGCTAAAGAAAATGCATTTTTATCTAAACCAGACGGTATCAAAGTGCTATACTATGCTTCTGGACTTTCAGCTACTGTATTTGTGAAAGTGGGCGGTGAGGGAACCATGGAGAAACTTAGTAAAATTTTCGAATGATGTACTGGGACTTGGTCACCTTTGAAGAAGAGGCTCCAGTCCTGCTGCTTTACTACCTCACGTGGTTAACTGGTTGCTGTTTTCTTCAAATTAGTTTAAAATAAAAAAAGTAGCTATCATACTGAATAAAACATTTTCTGCAAGTGTTAGTATTTTGTGCTAGTTGACACCTGAGCTGCTTTATTCAGCCTTTCTCTTGGAGACAAAACTCTGCTTTAGCAATGCTCAGGGATGTTTTTGCTCAGCATAGCAGCAGGTGCTGTTTAGGCATTAGATTACAAGGATTTCTTGAACTTTTCCGTTCTAAAGTGGGACACTGACGTTCTCACTCATACAATGCTGAAAACAGACATATTACTTCCCCTCAGGTGGCACATCTGAAGGCACATGCGGCTTCGTAAAAACCATGAATGTTTGAACTGTGACGAATTTGCCTCATTAAATTGCAGATCTATGGTAGCTTGCTGCTACCATGTCTTTCTGGGAACCACCTCTATCTCAAAAAAAAAAAATCATTATAATTGAACAATTGAGCCCCTGCTATTAATTAATACTTACTCCTGTGAGAGGTCAGTCAGTCCTCAAATAAATGTATCAAAAGAGCCTATTTAGGTTCAGGGGGCAATTAAGCAGTTCAATCCTGTTTAAATAATTTTTTAATTAATTAGCAAGCCCTTATTCTCATCCTGGTTTTGGAGAAAGCAGTCAGTTCTTGACATGGATGATAACAGCTGGAGTACATTGTTTTGATCCATTAGGACTGGGTGGTAAAGTTTGAGAGGATGTGACATTTTTAGTAAGATACTGTATTTATCTCAAAATGCCTATGCATTGTTCTCATTGGGTTGTAAGAGACTGATGTGGTATAACACATAGAGTTCACTTCTGCATCGAGGCCTGTAACCTGTTAAAATTTAACCTATTTGTTGTTATTTATCCTATTACTGTAAGCTTATTGCTTACACAGCCTCTTTGCAGGTTTTTCTAGTGATTCCATACTGCAGAGGGAACTCATTCACTGTATCCTAACGTGGTATTTTATTTCTGCAAATGAAAAGTGGTAAGTGCTGTTTTGAAGAAAAGTGGATATAACAGGACTGGGAAACGACAAAGAGGAGAGAGCACTTTTTCCTCAGAATAAAACCAGAAAGGGACTGCACTTTAACTTTGTGAATCTGCCTGGCTCACGTTTGTGGAACATAATTTAGACATGGTTTCATGTTTTCTTGGTTTTAAAAGAAATCACCATCTAGCTAGGATGTTGTTTCTTTCTTGTTCTGGTGTTAAAAAAAACCCACTCTACCTTTTTCTGGCTAAAAGGAAGTGTGTGATAGCTGAGATATAGAGATGGAGAAGGATGCAGGGATGAACAGCACCAGGGAGGAGATGTGTTCAGGGTAGGTCCTGCCAACCAACCCCCTTTCAACAGCAAAACATTAGACCTGAACTAAATAAAACTTGGTAGATCTCTAATGAAAAGATTAAACACTGTGTTAAATAATACATCACACTGCAGCAGCGAGGGGAGGCAGAGAGGCAAACTCCAGCTATGCACGTTAATGATGCACAGCAGAGATCACTTTGATCTCGCCCCTGTTCGAGGCAGTAACTCCTGGGCTCTCAGCACTGAAGCCTAAACTGTTAGGTGAAATGAAGAGCCTTTGTGTTCTCCTAAGATCTGCCTTGTGGTAATTTCATGTCACTTTAGGTTCCCGCTGTCTTCCCCTCACCCTGATGGCCCTGGGCAGGTCCCCGTGGTTTCAAACGCAGTGCGGTGCCCGAGACCCTGCTGTAGCACAGCTCGGGATGCCCACACAAACTGGTTTTGTGGCAAAGGCACGCCGAGGGGCTCCTGCCCCTGCGTGCCGGCATGCTGGCGGGATTCCTGCTTGGGTGCAAGGTCGGGGGCTGAACAGGCTAAAGGAGCCATCTGCGCATTCAGCTTTCTAATTTAGTCTGACCCAGAGAAGCTGGTGTCCAGGGAAGTATCAGTTGTCCACTTTAAAATGTAGTTAAGAGGCCAGTTACTTGCTCATAGAAGCCCCTCAGTTATTGGTAGGATCACAGCAGTCTCCTGCTGCCTGTTCCTCCGCCCTGATGAACAGGAACGGTACCCTCGCCATCACCACCGCCTTGAGTCCAGCTCTCCGCTCCGGACTCTGCTTGTCGGCATCCCGCTGCGCTGGGGAAGCGCGTCTCAAGGCCGCGTTAAAAAAACCAACCACCCTTGATTTGCAGGAATCCCTTGGTTTCAATGGATTATTGACGACAAGAGTAAAAGGGAGAGAATCTCACGTGAAGTGTGCTAACTGCTGTCCAATTCAGCATCATTCCTCATTTTGGAGGCATCTGGAGACTGAAAAGGCCCAAGGAAGATTTTACGTGAAATACACATCTATAAAGCAGCAGACCAGATTTTGGGAATGAAAGTTTGAAAGGCGGCATTTTTAGCTGCTGCAGCCTTCACTGAGGCCAGGCTGGACGGGGAGGCAGGCAGACATCGGAGAGCAGAGGAACAAGAGGAAGGAGGTGCTGGAAGTCTCTGTCAGGTGTCGGCTACGGTGCTACACCCAGTTCTTTGGTTTTTGGTTCTGTTGTTCGACTGGGGTTTCCTTGATCTCCTGGTAGTCCTGATGTGTATTTTAATGCCAGATTTACTGAGTAACTTGGGGATAGCCTCGTGTAATACAAGAGCCTCCAAAGCCGTCAGCTTTTGACAATATTTCTTATTTCATAGAATCACAGAATCACAGAATGGTTGGGGTTTGAAGGGACCTTAAAGCTCATCCTGTTCCAACCCCCCTGCCATGGGCAGGGACACCTTCCACTAGACCAGGTTGCTCCAAGCCTCATCCAGCCTGGCCTTGGACACTTCCAGGGATGGGGCATCCACAGCTTCTCTGGGCAACCTGTCCCAGTGCCTCACCACTCTCTCCGGGAAGAACTTCTTCCTGATATCTAACCTAAGCCTCCCACTTTCAATTTAAACCCGTTACCCCTTGTCCTGTCACTACAGGCCCTTGTAAAAAGTCCCCCCCAGCTTCCTTGTAGCCCCTTCAGGTACTGGTAGGTGCTATAAGGTCTCCCTGGAGCCTTCTCTTCTCCATTTCTCTTTGTTTAGAGCTCATTCCCCTTCTGACAGGTGAAGTGCATGGACTCCCTGAGCAATACTGGGTATTATCCATTACTGTCTTTACTGAATTGCAAAGTGGGTAAGTACCTTGTTACCTTGTCTGACCATTTAACTGCAGTGCCACTAACTTAAGTATTTGATGTCCTCTAAGAAACTGGGAGTTTTAAAAATCTGCGTCTCCTCCCACAACACAATGATTGATGCGCCGGTCTGTACCCCAAAATGATGAACACCCACCTACTCACTTCTCCAGACTTCATGTCTTTGAGACAAACATCTGGCAAACTGAAAGTTGCTCTAAAACTGACAAACGCAAAAGCAACCTTCAGAGTACAGCCTGACCCCTCTAACGACCACTGAACAACCCACTGCATGTCAGGCTTGTTCTGCACCATTTTTCCTGAAGCTGGGTGTTTAAAAGTGATCTCAGAGAAAGGTCAAGCAATGGGATCTTGTCATTTTTCTGACAGCTCTGTATCTGTACTAAAAATAAACCCCAGCTGGAGAGGAAGTTTGGGAGGCTCAATGCAGTTACAAGTTCATTTCTAGCACTTTCAGACTCAAAAAGCACTGCTGCTTCTGGGAGGAAAAAAAAGTAGTTGTATCAGTTTTGCCCAGTATTTACACAGGGGATTTTTTTTTCCCTTGGATTACATCTTGGGTATGGAGAGCAGCTGGAAGCCTGAGTTCCTGCGCTGCTGTTGAATGGTTGGTGTGACTGTGGCCAGCTTCGCTGTGGAGGAGTACCTGGATGCAGAAAGCTGTAGTGTGTCGAAGAACAGAACGGGATGCTTTCATAGTCAGACGGTGGTATGACTGTAAAAAATCCTGGCAAAAAAAGAAGCCTGAATTTTCACTGAGCACCTTTTTTGTGGGAATGGGAACGTACAAGAAAGAGAAAGAACTATTACATATTACTTTTATAAAGGAACTTCTTTGGTAGTGTGTTTCAAAAGTTGATTTTCTCCCATGTAATTATTACTTAAGAAGTCCAGCAACACAATATTAAACTGGCCAGGCACTGAGAACTTATAGTTTACCATATAACCAGTTTGCAATGTAAGGTATAAAAAATAATCAGCTGCAGTGGTAAGAGAGCAGTGTGCTCCTTAAGGGAGGGAGGACTGCTGAAGTGCTGAGGTCATGACAGAGTGTGAAGGCGTGTCTCCTCCAGGCAGGGAGAACAGACCCACTGCAGCCCATCTGGGACGATGCGGATGCTGGGAAGCAGCTGACGTCACTGCACACACCCCAGTGCCCTCCGCTCGCTGCTCCGCTCGGCCAAACGCTGCTCCTCCTTTCCTCTCTGCAGAAAATAACAGGTTTGCTTCAGCAGCCTTAGAAGTGACTAGCAGCGATCTCCTTTGGACAAGAGTGCATTCTGTTGTTGTTTACTGGCAGAGAGAGGAAGTAGATCACTTAATGGTCTCTGCTATTTGGTTACTTCTTGTCTGTCGTACTTGTCATGAAGTTCTTGGTTCCCCCAGAATTAGCTGCAAGGGTCACCTTCTGGCTACAGACCCAGAGAGAGGCACAGGGGTCTTCTGTGAAGGAGGTTTTACACAGAGCAGCTGGAACTTTCACTTACGAAGGTCAGTTCAGAGAAGACTGAAAAGACAGAAGAAAGAAAAGAGCAGAAAAACAGGCACAACGATTTCTACATCCTTTGTGTCACCACAAAGGTGACACAGCCTTATACAGGACAATCGTACATATTCATTCATACTACGATTTTTTAAATAGAAATATGTAATGCCACTGCATGCTGCTTTCAGGGGACTAAGAAGACGCCAGGTAAAGCTGTCACCAGGAAAACACAAAAACTTGCCTGAAACACCCAAGGTGAGAGGCAGAATGCATAAATGGGGATCTTGCCTGGAGAAGCTCTGGTGCCAGGTATGAGAGTGGCTTTTAAATGGTTCTAACACAGGGTAGAGGGAACTGAAAAAAGCATCTCTTAAGGGGGGGAAAGAGCATGGATGAGATGCTGACCTTCCAAGACAGCAACTTGAGATTTAGGAAAAATGAGTAGCTTAAGAGAAGAAGAATGTTAAAATAAACAGAAGTAATGGTATGGGAGAGATTATCAATGAACCTGGGAGATAAAGAATGGTGATTAGAGAGAGCAGTGTGCTGGTTTCAGTCAGGAAAGAGTTAACTCTCCTTACAGTGGCTGGTATGAAGCTCTGTTCCTGGGTTTACCCTGAGAAAGCACTGACAAGGTGTCTTTTTAGCTGGCGCTGGGCAATGCCTGCACCAAATTCAAGGTCTTTTCCACTTCTGATGCTGCAGCTGCATTCCCAGCTCTCTGGCTACAGGCAGTGTGGGGGACACAGCTCAGACAGCCGACCCACACTGACCACAGCACGGCATGCTCGGGGCATAAGCGAGGAGTGGGCTGGGGGGCCATAGCTCTTTTTGCTCCTTTGCTAACTCCTCTGTTAGCTCCTTAACTCCTTTGGTAACTCTTCTGCTAATTCCTTTGCTTGCTCCTTTGTCAGTGAGTTGGTGGGTCAGCTGGCTTTCCTGGTTGTGCTGTCACTCTCGGGCTCGCTTGGGCTCTGCTGTGATTGCTCATGGGCTCTGGCTCTCGGGCTCTGACTCTCCTACTCGGGACATGGCTATGTATCAGTTGGCGGGTGGTGAACAACTGTATCATG